>NC_142643.1:29714469-30017500 GCF_053813885.1 Theobroma cacao
CACTAGATTAAATAATTTCAAACCGTAAAGCCTAATATTGTGTAATGTTCTCATTTTACCTAGCTTGCTCATTTTTCATGAAAACCTCGTATTTGTCTTTCAACGCATCCTTCGTTTTGTGCAAAACTAATAATGGGTTAACATATGGGCTCCGAAAGTATTTACTAGTCATGCTCAACCATGCATCTTCAATCGAAGGTGGAGGTGGAGTCTTAGGAGAAGGTGTGCTTCAAGCATGATGGGGGGCTCAAGTGGAGTTGGACTACGAGTAAGTAAGGGGCCCTCAGGTGATGTTGGGCTAGAAGTAAGCTGAGGCCTTCGGGTGGAGTTAGGCTACGAGCAGGATGTGGGGCTGCTGTTGAAGTTAAGCTTTTAAGAGGAGTTGTGTACGAGGCAACAGGAAGTGAGCTTTGAGCCGAAACAATTGGGTAATTAATACTAGTTGGCTCATCAAGATTAACCCCAATACTAATGCCCTTTTCGTTATGTGTACCAATTTATTGACCGGTGGACCCACTCTACAAAGTGACAAAAATTAAACACATTAAAACATAAGATAATTCCTAAATGCTATAAGTTATGCAATGAAAAAAGAGAAAAAGTCATACCTCATAATGGTCGAGTAGCTGACGAACAATTCGATCCTCTAGCCTTTACATTTCTTGCTAGATCTACAGCTGCATCTTCCATTAGATTTCCAGTTGCATTGACTATATCTGCATCTGCAACTTCATTTGCATTGATTGCATCTTGATCTACATCTCCAACTGTAATGATAGAAGGTCTTTCTTCCACTATGTCCTCATCCGTTTCATTTCATGCTTTAAGCCTATATGCATTTGAGGACACAACAATGGGTTACGTGCCTAATCATCATCCCATGATTGAGTAGCAAGAGCCTCAGCAGCAATAGAAGCCTCAGGAGCAGCAAAATGGGCATTGACTTCCTCGTCCATGGTGTACCTCTGCTTAACGCCTTTTCTTACCACCCTTGTCTCCTTGCGTTCCATGGTCTTCCTCCTTTGCTTAGGACCGAATTTTGTTTGACCATCCAACTGTCATAATGGAATGTATTGCTACCCATCGAATGGATGGACATCAATGTCGGCCCAATATGCTTTCAATATCTCTTCCGCAGTCAGTTCCACGGTCTCTAATACGTGCAACTGCACCAAAACATACATTTCCATTAGGTTGAAAGCTAGTTAACATATGACAAAAAAATTTTAAATAAATTAAAAACAATATGGTTTTGTTCCTCACCCTGCCATCTCTCTCCAAAGCTGTAATCCTATTAGGGAAGCTTATGGGCATCTCATCACAATACCATTTCATCATTCTTGGATAAACATCTCCAAGTTGGCGTTGCGATCCAAACTAGCTTTGGATCTCAGGTATTGCCTCCAACACCCAAAATTGCATGTTAATTGTAAAACATTTTCATCACTTAATAAAATCTTATGCGAAAGGGAAATGGAAAACCTTATGGCACACTACTGGAAAGGCTTATACAAATCCGTATAGGTGGTAACATTTCTCTTCTTCTACTCCCACTGCTTGAGGTTGGAAGCCCTTCAACATGTAATCCACGATCAGACTTTATACATAGGTGCCCTATGGGAACGCATTCCACTAATCGATGTTCTCAACCAACGACAACAGCCACAGAATCACTACTCATCTGTAGTCTTGATCGAATAAAATATTGTTCGTGATCAATGTAGACACTAAAAAATAAATAAAATATATAAAATATATATAAATAAAAAAAAAGGAGTACTGGCAGGGCGTGAACGCCCCTGCCAATACCCGTACTACCACCACTACAGTGCCAGACGCGAAAAACTCACGTCTGGCAGGGTAGTGGAGCGTGCCCCTTCTAAAGGCCAAGAATCGGATATAAAGGAGAGGGGGCACTGTAGCAAGGACGCCACAATCTGGAACGAAAAACCAACAACTTGCAAAAATTCCTAAGTTTCTTAGCAGCCGAAAAACCACAACCAAAAAAAAAAAAAAAAGAGACCAAAAAATCATCAAATATATACACAAAAAGGGGTAGAGAGCCTTGGGGTTTTCTTTATCCCGTCGATTTTAGGGGAAAGATTTGGGGTTTTCAGGTTGTTGGTGAAAGGAAGGAGAGGGAGAAAAGAAGCTCCCAGGCCGCCAGTAGGTGAGGTTGGGGAGAAAGAGTGAAGCGGTAGAGGGAGATCTAGCACGGGGTTGGCTGATGCCGGTGAAGGAAGAGAAAGACAGAGGGAGATTCAACGTGGGGTTGGCTGACGCCGGTGAAGGGAGAGTCCTATTTGGGCATAGAAGAGGGCTGTTTAAGGGAGATCTGAACGGTCGTCGATCTTAGGAAAAGAAAGAGAGCCGACCGATCGATAATTAAAAGAGATCTGGAGATCAGACCGAGCGGCCTTAAAGGGGGAAAGAGAGAGAGATGACCTGCAGTTTGGAGGGATCCAGAGCTTTTAGTGGTCGGCGGTAGGAGGAAGAGAACTGTTTGGGAGAGAGCCGACCATTAACCAACGACACCGACGCAAGGAAGAGAAGGAGTTACCGGTGCAGGAAAGAGAGGAGAGAGAGTGGCCGACGGCTTGGGTAGAGAGAAAAGAGAGAGATTCGACGGGTAGAGAGAGAAAGTAAGAGGGGAAAATGAAAAGGGAGAAAAGAAAAGAAGTTTAAATAGCGAGGGTTGAAGCACTAAACGGCGTCGTTTTGGGCAGCAGGAGGCTGCTGGGCAGGAGACTAACATGATGCGTTTTGGGGAGCAGGATCCGCGGGCTTCTAGTAGTGGGTTGGCCATTTGGGCCGCTTTTAGCCCACCAAGGTAAATTCTTAACCTTTTTGTGGATTTATTTTTTGGCCCATTTTGTATGATTTCCATTTTAAAGAATATTAGGTAGAATTAATCCTAAATTATTATAATATAAAATTTTAATCTTTTTTATGATATTTTAAGACTTAGGAGATTAATGCAAATGGAAGAATATAAAAACAATGAAGCATAAAAAAAATAATAATTATAAAAAATATTTTTAGAGAATGTTTAGTTATACAAATAATTGAAGCTTAGGAAAATATTTACTAATAATAAATAAAACAATAATAATAAAAATAAATAAAATAAATAATACAAAAATACCATGATATTAACCACAAGCATAATCTACCGATGATGGGATGATCAGTCGGAATGCGAGAAGTCACAATCCCAGGCTCATGTTCCCTAGGTTCGAAATCCGAATCAAGGCTCCACCAGTACGATGGGAGGGCCTCGATTTCAAGATCCCGAAATATTTAGTAAATCAAGAATTTGATTATACAAAGTTATTCAATAAAAATAATAAATAAATAACAATAGATAAAAAAAGGATAAAATAATAAATAAAAATAATTCAAATATATAATAAAATAATAAACTTATAAAAATATAATATAAATAACAATTAAATAATAAAAAATGATAAAAAAGTAGATAATAATAAAAAATCTAAAACAACAACTATTTAAAACTAAGCATTAAATATCAAGTGGCACAAGCTATGAATTAATAAATATTATAAAAAAAATAAAGAAAAAGGTAAGAAAGAAAAAAGAATTAAATATAGATATATAAAATAAGATTTTAGGCTTTAGGTTTGGATAAAAGATTGTTTACGAAAAAATATAATAATAATAAAAATATAGAAATATAAAAAAAAATACAAAAATATAAAAATATATATAAAATTTTTATCACTAAAGTAACATGGAATCATAAACAATTTATCTAATCATAAAAGGAAAATAGAAGAGTAACTTAAAATAAAAAATGTAAAGTATAAAAATAATAATTAGTAATAAAAAAGGACAATTGCATTAGCATAGTATGTACATATATATTGCATCATGCATATCATTACATATAAATATTTTTGTTTTCGAATTTAAGCCCCGATGATGGGATCTTCCGAGGATCTTACGAAGGCGGGTATTTCTCGAAAAGTTTTCTAGGAGAAAATATGTCCTCGGGTCCCACCAGTATGATGGGAGATCTCGAGAAGCATCTTTAATAAAAGATTTTTACCCGAATTAGGTTCATTATGCACGAAAATGCTATTTTAGAAGAAAACGTACGATGACTCTGATGATGGGATGTATTCGTTGAATTTACGAAGGCGAGTTTCTCGGATAATTTCCTAGGTAAGAGAACACACCGGATCCCACCAGTATGATGGGCGGATTCGAGAAAACGTCTTCGATAAAAGGTCATTCGTCTGACATTTTTATCTCACGCCATGCATCTCATCTTTCTTCACATTTCCATTCCATTTTAGGTTAAATAGGAGATAAAATAAGAGAATAATGACTAAGGAAAAATAGTGAACTTAAAAAAATTAAAGCCTAATAAGATAATCTAAAAATGATACTGTTTATGGAACGGGCGTTTCAGGGATGCTAATCCTTCCCCGAGCGTAAGCATACTCCCGAGCCTAGATCTAGAAAATCGTAGACCAATTTAAGGTTCTTTTCGATGGGCTTAAAAGTAATTTAAGGCTTCATCGATTAGAATCGAGTCAATAGGTGGCCAATCGCACTTAGTAAAAACAGATTGGTGGTGACTCCTAATTTTTCCTAGCCTTTAGAGTTTTCACTCCCGTCTAGCGGTCGGGTTCCCAAATCCGCACGTTACGACAGTTGGTGACTCCACTGGGGACTTCCAAGAGTCGAACCATTAAATAATAATAGGTTGTCCAAGGCTTTAAATAATTCGATGTTTCCTTAGTGTTGATGATTTGTTCTGCATATTTTGTTTAATGCATTTGTTTATTTCGCATTTGTTACTTTATTGCTTTTAATAATTGTGGGGATTTAGGATAGAGGGATGTGAGAATGTTATTCTGAACTCGATGTTTTTCTTCACACACACAGCACATTTTGCATTCATGCATAAACCCTCCACCTGGGTTATGTCCTCTTTAGGAGGGAGTTTAGTAGTTACGCTATCGTGAGGTGATAACCTCCGCACGGGCTAGTGAAGACTCCCACTCAAATCGAACCTAGTCCGTTTAAAGCCTGTAATGAGTGAGGACCAAGGTGCCTTACTAGTCCGCGTGGACGACAATGAGGAACGATTTGGGAACCTTAGCTCTGTTTATAAACCCCGCTCAGCATATAGAATATCGAGAGTAGCTTAACCCTAGGTAGGGTCATACCCATGAGAGTATACCCTATAAATAGGTACACATGAAGGAATTTCTTCTACTCTCTCTATTTTAAATTTTGCCACGAGATAATAAAGAATCGTGGAGTAGGCAGTAATACCCATGATATTGCTTATTATTCTCTCATTATTTTTAACACTCCATTCTTTCTTTTTACCATACTAACTTAAGTTTATTTTGCTTGTCATGTTCATATCACATGTTCATTTGCATGCATCGTAATTGCATATAGGAGAAATTTTGGCTACGCAACATCCAACTTGAGAGATCCCAGTTACATCCATGGCATCATCCTCAGCAAGTCCGCTCAACATATACAAAAATGACTATGAGATACAGTTACAGATGGGGCAGATTCAACAAGAAAAAGGAGACTGTTTGACCCAAGGACATATCCCAACTTTACCCGAGAGAGTTCACTTGGACCTTCAGCAAAATGACTTCACAGAGATGATAGGAATTTGAGAACAGTGAAGACGTGCTCATCGAGACAATTTTCAAAACAAGTATGGACACATTGCATGGCTCCTATATGTACCTGTTGATGACCAGATGCTCCGAGCCATCATCCAATTTTGGGATCCTTCATACCGTTGCTTTATCTTTAACAAGGTGGACATGACCCCTACCATAGAAAAGTACTTCTCTCTACTCCCGATAGATCACATGCAGCCTAACAAGATCTATTGAAGGGCCGAGAAGATGGGACACCGGCAGAAGTTGGTTAAGTTGTTAGGAATGACTACGGTAGAAGTGGATCAACACCTGAAGAAGAAAGGAGACATAGAATGCCTTTCATTTCCCTGTATTTGAAACTTGTTCATTGCAATTGTAGTTCCATGGGACAGCTTTGTCATCTTTGTAGGGGAAAGGTTTAGGGACTTCGATGGTCATTTTGGCATGGGTTTTGTCTTCCACAAACTCTCTTCTTGGTTCATAGAAAATGGTTAAAGGTTTTATTTTCCTTGGGTGAGTGGACTCCTTGGATATCATGTTTACTGCTGGCTTTGAAGCTTCCACATAAAACTCAATCCTTGATTCGTCCATCATTCTTTGCACTTCCTTTCGAAAAGAACTACAATCCTGGATTAAATGCCCCATACATCTTTTGTGATACAAGCAATATGGTCTTTGGATATCTCCCGAGTCATTCACATCAGAACATTCCGGCCAAACCTCGAGCATATTGACCTTTACCAAGGCTTCAAACATTTTCTACATGGGGGTTTCCACTTCCCGAATGTTCCTTTTAACATACACCTCCCCTTCGATTGCATTTACCACTACCCCAACATGATTTGGCAGTGGGTTGTTGTTAACATTCTGTTTCGGCTTCTTTTCAAAATTCATGATTCTTGCCTTAATTAACCCTTGCACCTTATGTTTGAATGCTGTATAATTCTCGATCTAGTGCCCTTCGATTCCATAATGATAATCACAATGGGTGGAAGCATCATACCATCTCGGGAATGGAGGTTTTAATGACTCTATGTATAAAGGTGCCACCAGATGGTTTGTAACTAACTAAGTGAAGAGTTCAGCATATGGGATTGGGATTGGGTCAAACTGCACTTTCTCTTGCTTGTTTCACCATCCTCTTGATTCACCGACAGTATGGTTGTTTGAAGGTGTTGTTTGTTGTGTGGTTGAAGCTGTAATGGGTGTGGAAGTAGGTGGGTGGATATTTGTGGGGTAAGGTGTCGTTGGATGGGAGTATATAGGTACAGGTTAAGAAAGGCATTTGGCATGGATGGGTATAGGTATGGGCTTTGTGAAGTGTTGTTCACAGTTGGGTAATAGGGGTATGGTGGATATGGTTGGTGCAGGTTGTATATTCCTCCTTGGTGTTGTCTTGAAGTGATGGCTTGGGCTTCTCCTTCTTTCTTCTTAAAAGTTCCCCATTTCTTCGTGTTTGTCATATCACCTCCTTTTATCTTCCCTTACTTAATGGCAGTTTCTATCATCTCTCCTGAAATCACCATATCAGCGAACTTTTTTGTGGCACTACCGACCAATCGTTCATAGTAAGGGGTTCACAAGGTGTTAACGAACATCACGGTGGTCTCTTTCTCAATCAATGGTGGCTGAACTTGAGAAGCCATATTCCTCCATCTTTGAGCATATTCTTTGAAGCTTTCAGTGGGTTTCTTCTCCATGTTTTGTAAAGAAATGTGATCCGGAGCCATATCTGTAACATGCTTATACTGAGCCACAAACGCCCGAGCAAGGTCCTTCCATGTGTGGATTCGATTGCGGTCCAATTAGACGTATCACTTTGCTGCAACACCAGTGAGGCTATCTTGGAAGCAATGTATCAAGAGCTTATCATCATGGGCATATGCGGCCATCCTTCTGCAATACATGGTGATGTGTGTGATTGGGCACTTGGTTCCGTCATACTTTTCAAAGTCTGGAACTTTGAATTTTGGGGGTATAACCACATCTGGAACGAGACAGAGTTCGATTGCATCCATAGAGCAATACCAAAGAACGGATATTGTCCTATCAACAGCATGAGGATAGACGCATTCCTTGCTGGTGGTGGTGTGAATCCTGGTGGATATACGGGGTCTGTATTGGCTTCTATCTGTTAAACATCTTTTGCCACACCAGAACTCCCCGCCACTCTCTTCCCTTTATCTGTCGATATCAACTCCAAAATCTTTGACAACTGACCCATGATCTCTTCTTGCTTTTTTTTTATCTTGTCCATTCTCTCCGAGTGTTCGTCCCCCATGATATTATAACGAGCTCTTGTGTTGTATCTATGTAGGGTTTATTTCTCTAGAATTTTATTCTTTTATAGGCCAAATGGATAAGTTAGAATTTTATGTTGATGAATACATTATCATTTGTTATTATTTATATGAATCATGTAACTATGATGCAAGTGAAATGTGCTTGAAAAGAAAAGAAAAATAGGAAAAATATTGGCCATCCAACATTATCCATAAGAAAATCCACATCCATAGAACTGAAATATCCAATTACATCATTGTTCTAAAACCATTACATAACTATCAAAAAGAAAAGCCAACTTTGTCATATTGGTCCCTAACCATCCTGAGGTGATCGATCAACCACTCACTCAACTCATCCCTTGAAAGAATCTCTCGCCTGAGTTCTTCGATCTTGTCTGCCATTACTCGCGCTCTAAATGCCACTTCTCTCATCTGTCTCAGTATCCATCGCATTTCAACTTCTTTCCTTTGAAGGCCTTGTGTGCACGAATCATTTCTTTCCCTCATTTGGAAATACTCTTGCCTTACTGCTTCATACTGTGCCTTGTAGCCCTCCATGGCAGTTTCCAACAAGCCGCAGTCATTTCTCAACTCTTGGATGGTTTGTTCTTGTCTTCGTACCTCGTGCTGCAAAACATTGTTGGCACTTTGGAGTTCTTGCATTTTGGCTATCAAAGAAGAATTTGCCACGTTCACTTCCTCAAACTTGCTTTGCCACTCATCCCGCTCTTCCAAAGCCATCCGTACCTTTTTTGCCATCTTTTTCTTCACTTCTTCTAGCTCATCCTCATGTCTTCGCTTCATATTCATCATCTCCTTTTCAAGTCTCTTTCTTGTCAACTCACTCTCTAGCAAGACATCTTGAGGTTCTGGGTTTATGGGACATTTGATGGATTTTTTGGGGGGCACACAACATCTTTCACCCTTTGGCCGTGCCAAGTATGATATCCTGTGGTGACTTCATCAATAACCCTTCCCTGATCCACTCGGCAAGTTTTCTTCCAATCTTGTGCAATTTTCTCAATTTTCTTTCGCGTTTTCGGCTCTCCATATGTAAACTCTAATTGGTTGAGCTGGTGAGTCATGGGCACGAATTACTCATATCTGAACTGTCTCTGTACCATTATCGATGCATAGTTAATGGCTCCCCATGGTCCCATCAGCGGCACCTAAGGCTTGTCTTCACATTTATACATCACTTGCATTCGTGGCATCCATGGAGCTCTCCAAGTTACTTCAACGCTCATTAACCTCCGGAGATTCGTGAGCCACTCTTCTTTTCTCTTGCAGTCGGGCCATACACTTTCGTAAAACTCAAGGATAGGGCAACTTACAAACAGATAAGGCTTTCGAAATTTGCTCTCTTTGCATTTGAAATGGCTTTTGACCCATATGGTTAAGAGTTGGGCACATCCGATGAATCGTCCCTCGCCTTTGTGCCGACAGAAATTCAAAGATTTGAAGATTTCAGCTAAGATAGATGAGGCTGGGTTGATGCTCCTTGTCACCTGATCGGAATAAGTCTATGACTGATACCTCCACATGACCTAGAACCTTCGGGAAGACCACTAAGCCATAGATTGCCATTGCGAAAGCTATGAGACCTTGTTCATCCTTCATGTGCTTTTTAATATATCCGTTCAAGAAACTCCACGAAAGGCATTATGTGTCTCCTTTCTTCTTCAGGTGCTGATCCACTTCTACCGTAGTCATCCCTAGCAACTTGGCCAACTTTCGTCGGTGTTCCGTCTTCTTGGCCCTCCAATAGATCTTATCAGGCTGCATGTGATCTATCCGGAGTAGAGAGGAGTACTCTTCTATGGTAGGGGTCATATCCACCTTGTTAAAGACAAAGCAACGGTATGAAGGATCCCAAAACTGGATGATGGCTAGGAGCATCTGGTCATCAACAGGTACATATAGGAGCCATGCAATGTGTCCATACTTGCTTTGAAAATTGTCTTGGTGAGCACGTCTCCATTGTTCCCAAATTCCTATCATCTCTGTGAAGTCATTTTGCTGAAAGTCCAAGTGAACTCTCTCGGGTAAAGTTGGGATATGTCCTTGGGTCAAACAATCTCCTTTTTCTTGTTGAATCTGCCCCATCTGTAACTCTATTTCATAGTCATTTCTGTATATGTTGAGCGGACCTGCTGAGGACGATGCCATGGATGTAACCGGGATCTCTCAGGTTGGATGTTGCGTAGCCAATATTTCTCCTATATGCAATTACGATGCATGCAAATGAACATGTGATATGCACATGACAAGCAAAATAAACTTAAGTTAGTATGGTAAAAAGAAAGAATGAAGTGTTAAAAATAATGAGAGAATAATAAGCAATATCATGGGTATTACTACCTACTCCACGATTCTTTATTACCTCGTGGCAAAATTTAAAATAGAGGGAGTAGAAGAAATTCCTTCATGTGTACCTATTTATAGGGTATACTCTCACGGGTATGGCTCTACCTAGGGTTAAACTGCTCTCGGTATTCTATATGCTGAGCGGGGTTTATAAACAAAGCAAAGGTTTCCAAATCGTTCCTCACTGTCATCCACGCAGACTAGTAAGGTGCCCCGATCCTCACCCATTACAGGCTTCAAACGGACTAGGTTCGATTTGAATGGGAGTCTTCATTAGCTCGTGCGGAGGTTATCACCTCACGAGAGTGTAGCTACTAAACTCCCTCCTAAAGAGGACATAACCCAGGTGGAGGGTTTATGCATGAATGCAAAATGTGCTGTGTGTGTGAAGGAAAACATCGAGTTCGGAATAACATTCTCACATCCCTCTATCCTAAATCCCCACAATTATTAAAAGCAATAAAGTAACAAATGCGAAATAAACAAATGCACTAAACAAAATATGCAGAACAAATCATCAACACTAAAGAAACATCGAATTATTTAAAGTCTTGGACAACCTATTATTATTTAATGGTTCGACTCTCGAAAGTCCCTAATGGAGTCGCTAGCTGTCGTAACGTGCAGGTCCAAGAACCCGACCGTCAGACGCGAATGAAAACTCTAAAGTCTAGGAAAAATTAGGAGTCACCACCAATCTTTTTTTACTAGGTGCGATTGGCCACCTATTGACTCGATTCTAATCGATGAAGCCTTAAATTACTTTTAAGCCCACCGAAAAGAACCTTAAACTAGTCTACGATTTTCTAGATCTAGGCTCGGGAGTACGGTTATGCTCGGGGAAGGATTAGCACCCCCGAAACGCCCATTCCATGAATGGTACCATTTTTAGATTATCCTATTAGGCTTTAATTTTTTTAAGTTCACTATTTTTCCTTAGTCATTATTCTCTTATTTTATCTCCTATTTAACCTAAAATGGAATGAAAATGTGAGAAAAGATGAGATGCATGGCGTGAGATAAAAATGTCAGATGAATGACCTTTTATCGAGGACGTTTTCTCGAATCCGCCCATCATACTGGTGGGATCCGGGGTGTTCTCTCACCTAGGAAATTATCCGAGAAACTCGCCTTCGTAAATTTGACGAATACATCCCATCATCGGAGTCATCGTACGTTTTCTTTTAAAATAGTATTTTCGTGCATAATGAACCTAATTCGGGCAAAAGCCTTTTATTAAAGATGCTTCTCGAAACCTCTCATCATACTGATGGGACCCGAGGACATCTTTTCACCTAGAAAACTTTTCGAGAAATACCCGTCTTCACACGATCCTCAGAAGATCTCACCATCGGGGCTTAAATTCGAAAACAGAAATATTTATATGCAATGATATGCATGATGCAATATATATGTACATACTATGCTAATGGAATTGTCCATTTTTAATACTAATTATTATTTTTTATACTTTACATTTTTTATTTTAAGTTACTCTTCTATTTTCCTTTTATGATTACATAAATTGTTTATGATTCCATGTTACTTTAGTGACAAAAATTTTATATATATTTTTTTATTTTATATTTTTATATTTTTGTATATTTTTTTATATTTCTATATTATTATTATTATTATATTTTTTTGTAAACAATCTTTTATCCAAGCGTAAAGCCTAAAATCTTATTTTGTATATCTATATTTAATTCTTTTTTCTTTCTTACCTTTGTCTTCATATTTTTTATAATATTTATTAATTCATAACTTGTGCCACTTGATATTTAATGCTTAGTTTTAAATTAGTCGTTGTTTTAGATTTTTTATTATTATCTGTTTTTATCATTTATTATTATTTAATTGTTATTTATATTGCACTTTTATAAGTTTATTATTTTATTATATATTTGAATTATTTTTATTTATTATTTTTATCCTTTTTTTATCTATTGTTATTTATTTATTATTTTTATTGAATAACTTTGTATAATCAAATTCTTTATTTATTAAAAATTTCAGGATCTTGAAATCGAGGCCCTCCCATCGTACTGGTGGAGTCTTGATTCGGATTTCGAACCTAGGGAACATGAGCCCGGGATTGCGACTTCTCACGTCTCGACCGATCATCCCATCATCGGTAGATTATGCTTGTGGTTAATATCATGGTATTTTTGTATTTTTGTATTTATTATTTATTTTATTTATTTTTATTATTATTATTTTATTTATTATTAGTAAATATTTTCCTAAGCTTCAATTATTTGTATAACTAAACATTCTCTAAAAATATTTTTTATTATTATTTTTTTTTATGCTTCATTGTTTCTATATTCTTCCATTTGCATTAATCTCCTAAGTCTTAAAATATCATAAAAAAGATTAAAATTTTATACTATAATAATTTAGGATTAATTCTACCTAATATTCTTTAAAATGGAAATCATACAAAATGGGCCAAAAAACAAATCCACAAAAGGGTTAGGGATTTACCTTGGTGGGCTAAAAGCGGCCCAAATGGCCAACCCACTACTAGAAGCCCGCGGATCCTGCTCCCTAAAACTCACTGTGTTAGTCTCCTGCCCAACAGCATCCTGCTGCCCAAAACGACATCGTTTAGTGCTTCAGCCATAGCTATTTAAACTTCTTTTCTTTTCTCCCTTTTCATTTTCCCCTCTTACTTTCTCTCTTTACCTGACGAATCTCTCTCCCTTCTCTTTACCCAAGCCGCCAGCCACTCTCTCTCCTCTCTTTCTTGCACCGACAACTCCTTCTCTTCCTTGCGTCGGCGTTGTCAGTTAACGGTTGACTCTCTCCCAAACAATTCTCTTCCTCCTACCGCCGACCACCCAAAGCTTCGGGTCCCTCCAAATTGCTTATCATCTCTCTCTCTTTCCCCCCTTAATGCCCCTCGGTTTGATCTCCAGATCTCTCTTAATCGCCGACCAGTCGGCTCTCTCTCTTTTCTTAAGATCGACGACGGTTCAGATCTCCCCTAAACAGCCCTCTTCTATGCCCAAATCGAACTCTCCTTTCACAGGCGCCAGCTAACCCCGCGTCGGATCTCCCTCTGCCTTTCTCTTCCTTTGCCCAAATCGGACTCTCCCTTTACCGGAGTCAGCCAACCTCGCGTCGGATCTGCCTCTGCCGCTTCACTCTTTCTCCCCAACCTCACTTACGGGTGGCTTGGGAGCTTCTTTTCTCCCTCTCTTTCCTTTCACCAACAACCCGAAAACCCCAAATCTTTCCCCTAAAATCGACGGGAAAAAGAAAACCCTAAGGCTCTCTACCCTTTTTTGTGCATATATTTGATGATTTTTTGGTCTCTCTTTTTTTGATTTTGGTTATGGTTTTTCGGCTGCTAGGAAACTTAGGAATTTTTGCAGGTTGTTGGTTTTTCGTTCCTGATTGTGGCCTCCTTGCTACAGTGCCCCCTCCCCTTTATATCCGGTTCTTGGCCTCTTGAGGGGGCACGCTCCACTACCTTGCCAGACGTGAGTTTTTCTTGTCTGGCACTGTAGTGGTGGTAGTACGAGTACTGGCAGGGGCGTTCACACCCTGCCAGTACTCCTCTTTTTTATTTATTTATATATATATTATATATTCTATTTATTTTTTAGTGTCTACATACTCATCTGTGGTCTTGATCGAATAAAATATTGTTCGTGATCAAAACGAAGGCCATCTTTGTTGCGTCTCCATCCTGCTGAAACTGCCTTTTCTTGAACATATTAACACATGTTGTAGCTCTAGCTCATTGCCTGCTCCCTAATATAACTCATGAATTCCTTTGAAGACGACCTCGTAGGGACTAAAAAAAATGGTCAGCATGGTGCCAACACTTGAGTCCTGTCACCAAGCAAAGCTCACACTTCAAGAACTAGGCATGGGTATTGCCTATGGCAAACCATAACGCACCCTCAATGGCATCGAGTTGATTAATTCTGCACAGCAGTAGGCTATGCATGAGACTAGTACAAAATAAATTCTTTTTTGATTCGATGTCCATCAGATTCCCGAAGCATGTTTTTCTTCATTACATCCAACTCATTTTCTTTTCACAGAACCTCATGTATGACATGCAGCTACGCCCACTTACAGTGGATGTTAATGCCAGCATTGATGCCCCACTAGTCCCTTGGCATACAAAGCAAAGCTTCCACGTTCTCCTACTCTGTTCTTATTCTCGCCATCTACAACAGAAAACAGATAACATTTCCATTTTAATAAATATGATCAATGAAGATTAAAAAAAATAATTACTAGTTCTTACTATCTTTGCATATATAAAAAATGTAATTGAAGCACATGTGAAGCATGGATTATTAAGTAAATAAACAAACACATATTAAAGCATTAAAGTTAAGCAAAAAAAAAAAACAAAATCCATGCAATGATAGTCACGTAATAAAATATAAATAACATTCATGCAATGCCGTACAAATAACAGTTGCACAATGCATACATATAACAGTTACACATTGTCATACATATAACAGTCACGCATTGCCATATAGATAATAGTCACGCAATGCCCTACAGATAACAATCATGCAATGACCTACATATAATGATCATGCAATGCCATACAGATAATAGTAACGCAATGCCCTATCAAGCAGTCACACAATGACTTACACTCAATCACGCAATAACCTATCAACAAGTCACGCAATGACTACAAACTAATAAAACAATGACCTATCAACCAGTCACGCAATGCCAAAAACCCTTAAATGTAATACCTAAACCAATCATGCACACCCTAAGTGACGCCATACCTAAAACTAATCATGCATAAGGTGTCAACCACTCACACAAACCTTAAGTCACGCAATACCTAAACCCTTAAACCCAATTATTATCAACCAGTCACGCATGCCCTATTACCGTTCGAGCCAAAAACCACCAATAATACCAAATTCAAATTTATATTCAACAATTTCAAACAACAAGAATATCAATATGAACAATATGCTTACATTTATGCTCAAAATGTGAACTCCCTTTATGTGAAAAACCACTTCATAATACTTCTATCACTGCTCAAAATGCTCAACAATTGACCCGGTGAGAAATGCTTTCGCGAGAATGCTTTGGAAGGAGATGTATGGTCTATCAATGAGAACTGAGGAGTTATTGAGGAATTACAAAGCTTGTCAACTTATTTGACCCAAACATATGAATCGGTTTCATTAAGGGTAATTTTGTCCAAATTTTATTTCTCTTGGTTAAAAATAGTTAAAATTATGAAAAAGTCTATTTTCAAAAACACCTTATGCATAAGGCTTATTTTTTAAAAGAACTCTATTTTATATATATATATATATATATATATATATCGCCTTAAATATAATAATTAAACGTGCCTCAAAGCCATATTTTTTATTTACCAAGTATAGCCAATGAAAGTAAGCATGAGAGGGGAAAAAATAGAAATGGTCAGACAGCAAATGACAAAGTTTTTATGTCACACTGGACATTGAAGTGTATCTCAGTTTCATTTACTAAAATTTGCGATGACATAATTTGACAGTACAGAACTCAAGCTGAAAAAAGGTCCCAGATAAATGGAACTCGTAAAAAAAATACATATTAGTAAACGACTTGCGGTTCAAACTCGGCAAAATCAACAGATCCAGACTCGATTGGTGGCATCAGATATGTAGCCAGGAGCTCAGAAGCCAATGCTGCAATTAGTGGAATCCTCTTCAAGTTCTTTACCAAGGGAATATCCTGGCTCTCCCCAGCAGCAATCAAGTTTTGGTTGATCTCAACCATTCTGTCCAACCTCCTCTTGAACTCTGGATTCTCAACATCCAGCACTGCAGGGAAAATCCTGGCTGTTGTGCGGTTTGTCTGCATCCAAGGGATTTCAGATTAACAACTTGCAAATGACAGCCAAAACTCTAAAGTTGAACATATGTTGTTTGAACTAGGCCTTATGGAACTCTTGTGCTGAAACATATATATGATTAGCTGCTAACTAGTAACTTGTACCACGCTCGGGTCCTACATGGTTTGGAAATTTGAATCCTTATACAATCATCTAGGGCATCTCAGTTTGAGAGAAATGAATCCTCAGTTTCATGGCTCAAAAATATTGAAAACATTAACAAATGCAAGATATGAGAGTGGGATTTTTTTAGCTATTAATTAACCATGCTGTATAACAATAATATTCAAGGTAGAGCTCAAATTTTAGCATAAGCATCTGGCATATTTTAACTTTCAACAAAAATGACATTGTAACCAGAAACTAACCTCAATGATGACATGCATGTCAAATTCTTTGGTGTCAAGTCCAATGCCCTCGTAGAAAGCAGTGCGCTGACAGTCGTTCAGGTACATTGTAACATACACCTGCAGGACGAAATTTAACACCATCATATGAGGTAAGCTTGCAGGTGCATGATTAAAGCTTTATGTATGTCTTTTGAGGTTTGAATTGTCTATCCAAAATAGGAATATGAAGGCTGCCTTGCCCCTGAAGTGCATTGGACTAGTTCCTAAATTAATGTTTTACTCTGTTAGAAGCTTGCTTCAAAATCTTAACCCAGTGTAGTATGAGGATATTATCAGAGAATACATATCAATGGAAGATTACCGAGAGGCAGAAAAATCTGGACCACAGCTTTGCCTTCCAATCATTAAGGAATTGGGGCTGTGCCTTGAGCAATGCAGAGAAGAAGTCACCATGACGGTTTTCATCCTGGCACCAGTTCTCAAAATACTTGAAAATAGGATAGCATTGGTACTCAGGATTAGCTTTGAGATGTCTGTAGATTGTAATGTATCTCCAATATCCTATTTTCTCTGATAAATACGTAGCATAGAATATGAACTTTGGCTTGAAAAATGTGTACTTCCTAGCCTTTGTCAAGAATCCGAGGTCTAATGCCAAATTGAAATCAGACAAGCCCTTGTTTAGAAACCTGCAACCAATAAAATGGTAAACTTATCTGGATGAGGAGCTGTGATATTTGCTAATGTCCACAGACAGGAGAAGCAACAATGTGCTTACCCGGCATGCCTGGCTTCATCCCTTGACATGAGAGAGAAAATCTCAGCGACAACTGGATTAGTTTTCTGCAAAATCAATTCGTGAAACCCTGTTAGTTGAATGAACATTTTGTTGATTAAGAAAGAAAATTGCTCCAAGAGAATGTAGATAGAACAGTAAATAAAATGTCGTCTAGATATGCAGCTCTGGAAATGTAAGGGAAAGGAAACTATGCTAGGCAACCGATTTCAGTTAGCACTAAATAAATAACAGGCCTCAACTGGATGGCTCAATCCGTTCACAGATGAAATGAATTGAAGATTAATGCGTCGAATTTCCTGATAATGACTGAAATAGCTTCATTACTAGTATATAGGCAGCAACAGAAACAAATTCATGAGAAAAAGGGGTCACCTTGAGCCTCCTCCCGAGTTCTTTGTAGAGGAGAAAGCCAGAGAACTCAGCAGTGCAGGACCTCTCCAAGAACTCAACAAAGATCTGTCTCAAAGGACCTTGCATCTTATCAGCGGCCTCCTTGAACTCCTTGTTCCTCACAAAGTGAGTCTGATTGTAATCAGTCTTGAACTCTTGCAGCAGTGCCTCAAACTCGGACTGGTTGAGGTTCTTGTTAATCTCAGTGTTGAAAAGGGTCTCCATCTCATCAAAATCAGTGGTGTAAAACCTTGGCGTCAAAAGGGTCTCTTTGATTGCGGTTTTGGCTGCTTTCTTGCTGGGTTTTGTTGTTGGCTGGGAAGTAGCTGACATCTTGACGCTGCTGAACTTGGCATATCTTGGATTGCTGAACTTTGGGCTGCTGCTACTGAATTTGGAGATAGGCTTTACAAGGGCCATCTCCGCTGCCATTTTTATGTGGTTTTCCTGCACAAACTTGGTAAACAGAGAGTGAAGGCTGTGGGATAAGCTGTCTGATTTATAGTTGGTTGACAGTTGATTGAATCTCATCCAATGAAATCTGTCTCTAAATTGAACTTGACACGTGTGATTCTTGTATAGGTGTTTCTTGATTTCCCTGTTTGTTTCTGATAATGTTTCCTCACTCCCCATGGCCATGGCCATGGCCTATGCCCTATGGGTAACCAACTCAAGGATTTTGTGGTGTACATTTGACGGGTCTGGATCTTGATTCAAAGTCCTTCAGACTTTGTTTTGTTATTTTCTGGAGGTGGATTTTAAGCGCTGGATCTGATATTCCTTTGCAAGCTTGGGGAACAACTCGAGCGTTGCTACACAGCGATTTTCACTTTTGTATATTTATTAACAAAGGAATTTCAAATATTAAGCTGTCAATGATGGTATTTTCTTTCTATGTAATATCATATATGACCCTTTAAAGACCAGCATGTCCCCTTTTGTTGCTTCACTCAGTACATTTAAGCTTCCACTCCCTTTTCATGTGTAAGCTTCTTCACTCTTTTTTAATTTGTTTCAGGCAAAGAGGGATTCTCTGTAACAAGAGTACTAAATGAATCTAAGTTTTATTTGATTTATTTTAATGTTCTCCAAAAATCTTATACTAGTAACGGTTTAGATGAATATGGGTTAATTTAGATGTCAACATCATGTCGGCAACAACAACGATGAGCTTGGATAGCGTTAGAGAGAGGGACTCGATTGCACAAAATCTCATAATAAAAAGACTAAATTAATCAGTTTTGGGATAGAGAGACTAAATTGATAAAAATCTCATAGTACATGGACGTATAGAGTACTTTGACCAATTTAATTTAAGGAACTCTTTGATTGCGTGCGAAAGACACTACAAAATAATAGACCCTTACCAAATTTTTGTTGCTATTTTTTCAACAATACCATGGTTGATAATGGTCATTCCATTGGTAGATGAAAATTTTATCAATATTTTTCAATAGAATATTTCGTCGACATATTCAGTTGGTAAAGCATCCAAACCATCGAAAGCTTTACTGTTGGTATCTGGTAACATCCGTCGATAAATTTCGTCGAAAGTAAACTAATGGATTTTTCGACGAAATTGAGTGTTTTGAAATGTGGTGAATTTCAATGGTGATGTCCTCTACTCCATCAGTAATTAGGTTGATTCCATCGGTAATACTAAGGCTAATTCAGTCGGTAATGATGTGAAATACAAAAAAAAAAATTATGAAAACTCAAATTGATTGGTTTCTATTGTCATTTCAAATGAAAAATACAAATACAGATAATTAATAATTTTAACTATTATAAATATTTTTAAAAAATATTTTTTATTAACAAAAAAGAATATAAATTTATATTATTTTTATTACAATCAATAAAAAAATACAAATAAAAAACCTACAATCTATCCACTACCATTGTCTCTTAGTCGTGCGCCCTCATTATTAGAAGGGCCTGGTTGCTCTAATGAAAACTTGGAGTGGGATGTCGGCATCATGTAACAAAGGATCTACATGATGCTTAACTCCAAGTTTATTATACGGTTCTTCATACTAGAGACATCTTCCTTCAGTGCCTTGTAGCCCTCGAGATTCATGGAAGAGCAACCGCAATATTGGCAGATGGTGTCGGACCATAAACAAACTCTATCATCTAAGCTACATCAAGTACTGATGTAGCTAACACCCTGGTGCCAAATCCGTAGATGGTGGTCAACATGCTCTTCACCCTTCCAAAATCGTCCAACCACGCTTACGAACTGACCTTCAACTAGGACTATGGCAAGGGACTATACTTCTATGATAATGCAAAAGTATATGTTTCTTACAAAAAATGGATTAGTAATTAAATTTGTAAATAACATATAACGAACAATGAAATTATAGAATACTTCATTTTTATAATTACTTACAATTAATGGTCTTGGACTTGTTGTCCACATACTATTCGTTATCTTTATTTTGCTTGTGGGTACAGTCGAATAGCTCAAAAAATGTCACTAGTCTCTGTATTACCTTTGATTGTAAGACAATTACAACATCATCTATATTGTAACATAATATATACAAACATATTAATGCAAATTAAGAACACGTACCATTCTCTTAGCATGTATGGCAAATGGTAAAGAATCGGTTGTGTGTTTCGTTATGCTACCTTCTCTATTAAGTAGTTCTCCTTGGGCTTCTAGGTCGACTCTACCACTCATCAATGCCATAGACATTGTCAATGAGAGCATCCCAAACTTCTATAATGATCTAGGCGCAAGACATCCCTTTGGCGTGGATGATGCTTGAAACCTTGACTTCCTTTTAAGCTTCGAGGCGTTTGTCCCCTAATAGATCCCTCAACCAGTCTTTGCAAATTTTTTCCCATATCTGTTGGACCATCAAAGCATTTTATAAGAGCCCACGCAAAAGACTCCTACATAACAAATAGTAATATATTAGTGTTGAAATGAAAAAAAAAATATTTTTTCTATAAAAATTAATATTTTAGTGAAAAGACATATGGTATCTCAATTTTTCTTTAGATTCGATCCTTCACTTTGACTTGAATAGCCTTCCATGTAAGTCAAGCACCACTAAAATGACTCTTATTATTCTTGTGATTGTCGAAATCACTCCAGTCTTAGCAAAAGCACTATAACGTGATTAGAACGCATTAATAAAATTCATATTCATCATTTAAGTAATGCATTAATAAAATTTATATTCATTATTTTAGAGTCGAAATTACCTCACTCTAGTAAGAGTCAAATGAATATGTCATTTTGAATCAATGGGAGTGGGTAGGCCTACACTAAGCCCTCGACCCCTTAATTGCGATGCCAAACTAGAGCCACCCTCACTTTGATTAGTAATAGTAGATGTACCAGTAATGGGCATCAAAGAAGATGGAGGAAGCACCTCCGCTAGTGAAGGGATTGAAGTAGCCGATGTTGTAGTCGATAATGGTACAAGAGACGCCACCGCCTCAATCGATGAAAACATCATGACGATGATTGTGGATGCTACTAAGCTAAAGCAGCAACAACCTTCAACCATCCTTGGCCATTGGAATGCTTGTACTTAACAGTAGCTAGTTGAATGATCTATCAAAAAAGGAAAACAATTCATTAATTCTTTAAGATTTATTTTACCACACTTAAAAGAAAATCTTTTATCAATAAGGAATAACAAATTTGCTCAAGTTATGAGAATTTAGAATTGCAATAGTTCACGATCATCTTGCTGTAATATCTCAAGTAATATTCTATATGCATATTTAATCCAACATTTCAACAAGAACCATAAGATCATATATAATTTTATAAGAGATGAGTACCCATGAGCAATAAGGTTCAAATCACCAAGCAATAACAAGATTTAAACTCAAAGTGGTATGTGTTATATCTCACAAACTGATTTAATTCAAGTACATCAAAAGACATGTATAAGAATTTCAAGGCATAAGATCATAATCCAACAAATACAAGAAATTCTTATTAAAGGATAAGATCATGAATTTCATGGCCAAACTACATAGAGCCTATCAATACTATGTAGCTTACAATTTTCACAAGATTAGCTTCCCATTATCTCCTATTTTGTTGTAAATCTTCATATCAATCAAAATATTAAACAATATTTTCCTTTTGGTGAATGTTAAAAATAACTTCATGAACAAGTATTGTGAAGGCAATGATACATACTGATATAGACTTGACTACAATCTTCTTTTGTTAGCAGTGGTATATTGCCATAATCAAACCATCATATTTGAAGTCTTAAATATTTTTTTATTTAAGACTAGAAACTTGTTGTCATGGTTAGAAACAATAACTTGCCGCATGCAACTAAATGAACACTAAGCACCTCTGGTATTAGGGATGTAAATGGATAGTTAATAATCGAGTACCCGATAACATAAAATCGGATTCAGGTACTTCATAATAGGTTACGATGAGAGTTTGGGTATTACTTTTAATACCCGACTGAGGTTCGAGTAAGGTTCAAGTATGTCACGACCCAAATTTTGGGCCATGATCGGCGCATGGGCCCAATAGACGTAATCCATTGGCCCAAGCAAGCCTATTAATCTAACATAATTATCATTCCATCATAAACGGTTAAGTCACATTTCATAACTTAGAATCAAAATAATACTACACATTGCCATCTCATACTGGCATACCAAACAAGTGTATATACATTGTCTACAACATGTATCTTAACAATTTACATTAGGTTCGTCTATACACAACAAAATAATACTCGACTTCCAACGGAAGGACTCGGGCGAATGTACAGCTACTGAATGCTGAGACACCTACCAAAAGATAGATACAAGTCTATGAGGACACCTCGTCCTAGTTACTTGCTGCCTCATGATCTGAAAACATTAAGTTGAAAACGGTGAGTATAAACTTAGTGAGTGAACAAGAAAGGGAACAAGCATACCATAAGGAATGTTTAACGAAATCATGATGCATTCTTTTTCAAAACAACGCAATTTGTTTTTGAACTTATTAAACCCCTCATGTAAACCCCACATGAGAAAAATCACTTATTAGAAGAAGTCCATGCTCAACAAAGGATTTGGAGAGTGAAAACTTTAATAGCATTAATGCGAATCAAGTCAATAAACGATGAGTCCTCGCTGCCGCGGAAAGGCATTCTCGCTGTAGCGACACTTGATTTAATTATCAACTAACCGAGGGTTTCTTGACTAGCTGAGGGTTTCTCACCAAACCTCCTCATATTAAGCTTAATTCACTCATTCCTTAATGTTGGAAATCCATGCTAAAATATGGTAGCAAAGGAATGGAAAATAAGGCAACAATTGATCAAAATAAGGTGAAAAACAGAGAGTGTTTCGCTGCAATGAGAAGCTACTGTACCTTCCTCGCTGCAGCGAAAATGGATTCTCGCTGCAACAAGTTTTCGGCCAACCTACCCTTTTAAAACCTGAGAGTTTCTCATTGCAACGAGAATGAATCTCGCTACAACGAGAACGAATCTCGCTACAACGAGAATCAAAACATAAAGAAAAAAGGTTCCCTTTTCCCTTAAAACAAGGCTATCCTGCTAAATAACAAAAGCAACATGTAACACATGCAAACTCTCAAATTTCAACAAAGTCAAATGCTCACATTTTTGCATTTAGATGACTCCAATTCCCTAATTGTCCAAATGGGATGATGGGGCTTCCTTGAAACCTACCGTCACATTAACATCACCATTATGTTAATTCATATACTATAAACCCTAAAAGCTATCTCTTAGCCAGCCTTCAATTACCACTTTAAATGGCTATCTATGTTCACTATCTAAATCACTATAAAATGAATGAACATCCTCAACAATAAAACAGCTCATAATCTAAATTACTAGCCATTATCCACAGCTAAAAACCAAGCTTAGTGCATCACTCACCCTAGGGTTCCTTTGTAGTTGAATTCTCTTCCAATAGTTTCCACACAAATGGGGTAATTCTTTCTTTCTCTCTCTAGAACACCTAGTTAGTGAGAGAAAGGATGAAAATAAGATTTTTCGAGGGTTTTAAGGAGAGAGAGTGGAAGAATACAAAGGTTCTAGTCAAAAGGGCTCAAAGGTATGAAAATTTAGAGTTAGAGAGGGAAAATTATACAAGCTCCACATCAAGCTTCCATGGAGGTTGGAAGCAACGTGAAAGAGAAGAAGAAGAAGAAGACAAGCTGCTGGAAAATGGGAGAAGAAGCTACTAGAAACAAGATATTTATAGGCCAAACTTATCCATTCCCTTAAAATTACGAAAATGCCCTTGACTAGTTAGCTTGTTCTCATGCAACCCTTTATGCAATCTTTTTACTCCTTTGACATCGGGACAAGGTCCATAATGGTCTAGACATACTCGGATTCATGAAAACTTAAAATTTTAACTTGATGTGAAAAATGACCATTTTGCCCCTACCGTGAAAATTATCGAAATTTTGGTTTCATTTCCATTTTACCCCTAATTTCACCATCCATTTATGCCTTAGGCCTACTTAGACCATAATATTATTTAAAAATCTTACTTTTATGGGTTTACTAAGGAAATGACGAAATTACCCTTGATCAAGGATATAACGTATACTTCCCTTTACGAGTCTATAAAGGTCAAGGTCTCACAAGGTATCACCCTTAGGTTATTCAAAACTCGAATCCGATTATATTTATTTCAAGTTTCAGGTACTCGATACCCATATAGAAGTCGATAATACTTATATTACTTATAAATTTTTTTATAATAGTTAAATTTGTAAACTAATAGTTGTAAAATTAATTTATATTACTTATGATGCAAACTTAAATATATAAAATTTTTATATCAATTGAACTAGTAAACTAACAAATGTAAAATTAATTTATATTGCCTAAACTATAATGCAAACTTAAATATATAAAATTTTTATATTAATTTAACTTGTAAACTAACAAATGTAAAATTAATTTATAGTACTTATGAGGCAAACTTAAATATATAAAATTTTTATATTAGTTGAATTTAAACTAACAAATGTTAAATTAATTTATATTACTTATGATGCAAATTTAAATATATAAAATTTTTATATTAGTTGAAATTGTAAAGTAACAAATGTAAAATTATGTTATAACACTTAAATTATGATGCAAACTTAAATATATAAAATTTTTATATCAGTTGAATTTGTAAACTAATAAATGTAAAATTAATTTATATTACTTATGATGCAAACTTAAATATATAAAATTTTTATATTAGTTGAACCTCTAAGCTAACAGATGTAAAATTAATTTATATTATTTCAACTATAATGCAAACTTAAATATATAATTTTTTTATATTAGTTGAACTTGTAAACTAACAAATGCACAATTAATTTATATTACTTATGATGCAAACTTAAATATATAAAATTTTTATATTAGTTGAACTTCTAAGCTAACAGATGTAAAATTAATTTATATTATTTCAACTATAATGCAAACTTAAATATATAATTTTTTTTATATTAGTTGAACTTGTAAACTAACAAATGCAAAATTAATTTATATTACTTGTACTGTGATAGAAATTTAAATATGTAAAATTTTTATATTGATTGAACTTGTAAACTAACAAATGTAAAATTATTTGATATTACTTGAACTATGATGTAAACTTAAATATATGAAATTTTTATATTAGTTGAACTTGTAAACTAATAAATGTAAAATTAATTTATATTAGTTGAACTATATATGATGTAAACTTCAATATATAAAATTTTTATATTAGTTGAACTTGTAAATTAACAAATGTAAAATTAATATATATTAATTGAACTATGATGCAAACTTAATAACATATCATTGTTTTGTTAAATAAACACTTTAACTTTTCAGAAGCTATATATAATATTTTTTTCTTAATTTAAGTTTAATTTTTCTTGAAGTAACCTTAATTATCTTTTCAATTAATTTAATTTGATTTGGTATCTTATATCTATTTCATTCCTTCTTATGATTTATCTACCATATATAAATAAAGACTAGATAATTATATAAGATATAAAAATTTTACATTATATCTATTTTCTTAATATTTCATTTAAGATAACACTAAAAATAGATATAAGAGAACATAATAATGTAATAAAGATTGAATGATCCCTCATTTCAAGTTCAAAAACAACATATTCTCTTTCTTCAAAACAGCACTGTTTCACTCCTCTTAACCCTAGGAATAAAATCTTTTTTTTTTCTAAAGTTTTTTTTACCTCATTTCCTCCCTCTTCTAGCGGCTGCTCTCTAAAAAATTTCTCCTTTTCCAATCGTACTCTTCTCCCTTAGCCAAATCAACCACCATTTTCCTTTTCCTTTCCTTTCTCTCTCTTAAAGAGTCGTTGGCATATTGGCAAGCAAATCTACTTTTTTGAGCCTATTCAGTTCGAGGTAATTTCTCGACGAATTTGATTTAGGAATGTTTAACATTTGTTTTTGGCATTCTTTGAGAATTTGATTCGGTTTAAGGTAATAATTGTTCCTTAAACATGTTAAGAACAATTTATCTACTGAAACTTGGAGTAAAAATGGGCAAGATAACTATTGCAAAGCCAAATGATCATCAGTTCATCTAGGCAGATGTTTGTGAGTACAAAATGGTGAGACTGTGCAGTAAGTTAAGGATATTAGTGAACTTAAGATCTCTTGAGATTGTTGTATCTCCTTTTCTCAATTGGCTTCAATTTTTCATGTATCTGAGCTGCACCTTATCATTTGAAAATCAATCTGCAATCCTATACAGTGCTTTTATGATATTTTTAAGATAGAGTCAAAGTACATCGAGGAAAAGGACAAAGTTTCTTGGATTGTTCTCTCTGCTTCTATCCTTTCTTAGACAAAAGTCTAGGTTGCTCACTTAAGTTGTCTTTTCAAAGCACTTACCTTGAATCTTGGAATACACAATTAAATTTAAAACAAATAATCTTTAAGCTACTTGTTAAAAGGGTTCAATTTCTATTCTATCTTCGCATGTCATATTTTGCTTTGATGATGAATTTAGTTGTGTGGAAGAAAGCAATGTTGTATTGCTGGTGGAATGCTTGTTAATATTGTATCATGCTACTAGCAACATAGTTAATTGTTCTCTTGCCTAGATGTAAAGTGTCAAGCTTCTTGACTTTTGATATTATTCTTACTTGCATCTACCTCTTTGGTTTTTGATATAAATTGAATCATTAATCCTAATTCCAATCACATGTCTACACCAAACTTGTATTTCTGTATATTTGCAAGTATACCATTTGTTGTTATCTTCTTGGATGGGAATACGTCTCACTCCTTGTTTAATTACATAGCACCTAACAATTAACTAAATATTAGGGTGAATTCTACAATAAAACTCACTTTACTAGAGTTAGCTAGCTAGACAAGAATGTGCACCCAAAATTGGTTTAGGAATGAAATGGAAGGTAAATAATATACTAGTAATTTTTTTCATTTGTTTTATAAAAATATTTATTATATTTCAAGTTACATAATTTTTCATCATTTTAATTTATGTAGGATCTTCAATTGGAGGTGAACTTTGCACAATTGATGTTGAGGAAGAAGAGGGATTCAAATGAAATTTATGATGTATTCATGTTGTTGTATGTTTAGGGTTGAATATGATGTTTGATGCTACACTTGTGTTATTTTTATGTTGTATTGTCGTTGATTGTAATTACGGAATAGTTTTTAATTGTTAGTTAATATTATATGAATTAATGTAGAACATTTTTTATTTGAATTTTGGGTTTCAGGGTCAAGTTATTAAACGGTATCTAAATACTAAAAATTTGCTTAGAATAATCGGGTAATTAACGGATTCGGATAATTAATGGGTAGTGTTATTCTAATAAGGTTCAGTTTTGGGTAATTTTTTTTAATTTTATTCGATTTTTTATTGGGTTCGGTTATTTTAATATTTAAACAGTTTCAGGGTTGGGTGGGTACCTTACATGTTTATATCCCTATCTGCTATCCTCCAATATGAGTAGTGTAGGAAATGAATTCAATGAATAAATAAATCATATGATTATTTATACTTTCTTCGTCATCGATTTTTTTGTAATTCCACTTTTTCAATAAACAAAACTAAATGCAGAACATATTAATTTTTATTCAACAACAACAAAACTAAGCAATGCATTCAAGTTTATTCATTTTAGAAAAAAACAAAGACTAATGACTTACCAAACAAAACAATCTTTTTAAGCACATATTACTTATCTTGATAACATTTGAATTTCTTTATACTAACAATTAATTGCAAAATTAATTACAAAAATGATATTTGAAATATATATAATATTCAATCTGGTTAATTTCAGCTTTTTGAACTTTTTCAAATGATTTATACATGATACGTGCTATATACATTATTGGATTATGATCTAATAAAGAAGTTGGAAGACATTTTTGCACCACCTCCAAGAACATCTCCAAAATCTCCCCTACTATCAAAAATAAATCTAACCTACTAAAAACTGGCCCACTACGATTACTGCACCCCCCTAAACCCATTGCCTATCATAGGTAAATTTGTAAGCTCTACTGCCTCAATAAAATCCCTAAAATCCTCCATTGCTTTATAATTTACTAAGAGCTTAATTCTTTTACCATAATACTCTACCACATCATTAAATCTCCTTTCAATACCCATGAAATATTATGCTGTCCAATGATACCCACTAGCTCCTCCCATAAACATTATCTCTCCCCATCCTTATTAGGTGCATAAATATTCCCAAAACCACATAAAGGCCCCCCGTTATTCACCCTACTGATCAACAAAATATAATGATGCCCTGTAATGCATTACTCTGTTACAAAAAAATTATCATCAACCTTCTTGGAGTCCCCACAGATTCTGGAGAAGCACCAAACCCATACCACAACTAACCTCATAAAGAACCTTTGACTCTGTTAAGTTATTCCCATGTCTCTCCTGTCCCTCACCATAATTATCCCACCTCAAACTAGCAATCAAATTAACTTCCATGTCTTTCTCCTTATCTACATTGTTCACCCTACTCAAACCTCCCGTCTTCATCTGTATCACAAATTGCATCTTATTCGTTGTAACTGAGTCACTATTTTTCCTAAGCTGCCCACACCTCTTCTTTTGAGTAATAAGAGTCATACATTGTGCACTCAGTGTCGTATCCACATACTGCTCACAAATCACCAATTCATTTTCCTTTTCCATAACAAGACAAGATCTCTCTTCCATGTGCCCTTCCACCCTCTCTTTGGGTTCTACTACCTCTAACACTCCCACCCGTTCCTTGAGCCCACCTAACTCTCTAATGTCCCTATTCATTCCGATCTCCATTGATATTAAGTCATTACTCCTCGTTACCCATAAACTCATTAACATCTCATCCACATTATTTGTATCATCCTCATGCCCTTTTGCACATTTTTTACAACATTATCTCCCCTAACTCCACCACAGACTTTTACTCTCTAAATTCCCACTACCACTAACACCGTATTGCACTATCTCCCCTAAATCTTGTCTTATATACTCAACCCTTTACTCCTCATCCTTCCGTGTCAAAAATGGGTCACTATCCTTCCCTACATCAACCACTGCATTCCCAATATACTCCATATGTTGCCAAGAGTTATCACTACCTAAAACTACACTCTCACCTTGCCTACCCCACAAACTTCCTTGCTCTCTATAATCCTCCAAAGACATATACACTGACTGGATAGAAACCAATGATCCAGACCTCTCATTTTCTGTGGCAACCAATTTCTCCACATCCAAATCCGATATCACCTGCATATTCAGCTTGAAAAAATCAGCATCTACTTTCATTTCAATATCATTTGAAACATTCGCCTTCCAAAACACTTCCTCTTCAATAAGCACATGATCAAAGCACTTTATTTCCGTAGTTTGTGTATCCACCATCATAAATCTTCCCCAACTATTGCTGGAAAACAAAAAAAATTCCAAATGCCACAATTGGAGTGGAATATTCTCCACTCTTACCCAAACCAATAACCATCTCTTCTGCGGGATTTGTGTAACCAGATATAGCTCCTTAAATCACTTTAAAAAGGACTCCTTGTAATCAGTTAACAATGTCTCAATCTCCCTTTTATCACAAAATATGAGTGCTACATGTAGTTCTCCAACTGGTCATACTTTGACATGAATGCCATTCTTTATATTGAATGTGTCCAGAAGCATTTCAAGACTTTAAAATCCTATATGAGACTACATCAATCGATTAAAGAACTTCTTTCATGTGATTAACAAGAAGCACGAAGTCAAGTATTTAATTGGTTACTTGAACAATGAAAATCCTCAAATGATTAACGTAGTATGTTAGATAGTTCAGTGTTCACATGAATATACAATCTATTGAAAAAATTTACACCACCAATGAACAAATTTATGTCAAATGGTCGCAATTTTTAAATATACTATATAAGGAAGAAAAGAAAGACTTTAAACTATTTAGAGAGATAAAAAAATAAGTAGAATTGGGCTTGCAAATGTGAAAAAGTTATCTCTAACTCATCTTGGTTTCTTTGTACTTTACTCCAATCTTTTAATGTGAAAATTTTTGTGATGTAAAAGATGTATTCAAAATAGTTAGTTATCAAGTTACACATTAGTAAAGTTGTAGGCTTTGGTTAGAGTGTGTGTGATCAATCATTAGTTGCAAATTAAGTGTTGGAAGCATTTTTTGTGTTTGTAAACTTGGTATTTGAGCTTGGTATAACTCCCCTTATAAAAGCTTGGTTGAAGTTAATTATACTAATTCTGCAAAGTTAGAATTCAAAACCCCAACAAGGGTTCTAAAGCTAGTGGATGCAGGTTAGGGAGGATTGAATCACAATAAATTGCTTTCTAATATCAACTCTCTTTACCTTTCCTTATTGGGTGATCTATTCTTTAAGCTCCTTCCTTTATTAATTTTGTTAAGCACTATCTTCTAACATTAGGAGCAACAAGTGGTATCAAATGTTTGTTTTTGATTTTATAATACGTGGTATCAAAATTTGTTTTTTGATTTTTTAAGACTAACATCCCTAGGAGTGATCTAGGATGGCAAGAACAAGTACAAATGAGATTTAGGGGCAATTTACTAATAGACCTCTTTTATTTGGTGGAAGAAGCATGAGATTATGAGATGTGAAATGTGATAACAGAAGGATGTTAATATATAATGCATATGATACTTTAGAAGGAATATACGAAATTTGCTTTTACAAGATTTGATTTGTGAAAATGCATAAATACAGCTTTAGTATAATTTAAGATAATTTGAAAATACGTTTTGAATTATCTCTTAATATGTTCCGACCCTACTAATACGGGTTAAATTGTCACGATCCAAATTTCGGGCCATGATCGGCACATGGGCCCAATGGACGTAGTCCACTAAGCCCAAGCAAGCCTATTTATATGACCTGTTCACCATTCCATCAAACGTTACTAAGTACATTCCATAACTTTGAATCAAAATAATACTAAGTATTGCCAACCCATAGTGGCATACCAATAAAAATGTATATATATTGTCTAAACGTGCAATCTAATAATTTACATCACTTGTACATATTTACAACAAAATGAGTCTGGGTTTCCAACAGAGTGACCATAGTGAATGTGTAGCTACTGAATGCCATTGATGCCTACCAAAGATACAAATCTACAAGGACACCTTGACCTAGCTACCGGCTACCTCTTGATCTGAAAGCATGAAGTTAAAAACGGTGAGTATAAACCCAATGAGTGAACAAGAAGGGAACAAGCAAACAATAAGGAATGTTTACGAAATCATGATGCATTCATTTCTTTAAAACAATGCAATTTGCTTTAGTTTTTATTAAAACCCCTCATGTAAACCCCACATGAGTAAATCACTTTATAAAAAGGGTCTATGCTCAACAAAGGATTTGGAGAGTGAAAACTTTAATAGCATTCATGCGAATCAAGTCAAATAAACGACGGGTGCTGCAGTGAGAATGAATTTTCGCTGCAACGAAGTTAGGATTCAAGTTATTAGCCGAACGAGGGTTTCCCAACTAATTGAGGGTTTCTCACCAAACCTCCTCATTTCAAACTTAACTAATAAATTTCTTAATGTTAGAAGTCCATGCTCAACTATGGTACCAAAAAAGTGAAAAATAAGATAGCAACAGAACAAAATAAAGAGCACAACAGAAAGTTTTTTGCTGCAGCGAGAATGATTCTCGCTGTAGTGAAATTTTTACCATAAAACAGAAAGTTTTTCGCTACAACGAGAATCATTCTCGCTGCAGCAAGATTCCGGCCAGCGTTACCCCTCCAAACTCGAGAGTTTCTCGCTGCAGTGAGAATGAATCTCGCTACAGCGAGAATCAGAGCACCAAGAAAAAAGTTTCCATTCCCCTCAAGAAAAAGCCATCCTGCTGAAATAACAAAATCAACATGAAATACATAAAGATTTCCAAAGTTCAACATGCCAAATTCATATGCATTTCAACCATAAACCATATTTATGAGTTTTCATTTTCTAAACATATAAACATATACATACATGGATAAATATTAATACCACTATCATCTCATCCAGCTCATGTGCATCCCCCCACATCGTGCACATAACCGGAGTCATCGTGTGCATCCCCCCACATCGTGCATACGGGCACTTTCATCATCCAACACCCTCACCACCATCATGTGCATCCCCCCACATCGTGCACATGCACGATTATCATTATCACACCATGTCAACCACCAATGCACAACATATATGTATATCAACACAATGACATAAAACAAGAATCCATAACAGCCACGTGTCATATATAAAGACAATAATCAAAAGCTTGTTCCCAAGGTACCCATTTTTAAGAAAAGTTGAATAAACTGATTCAAAGGCATTGTACAAATACATTCACATTCCCGAAATAATTTTGAAATGTAAGTTCACTCACCGATATTTTGTTGAGCCTTTAGCCGACTCTAACTCCCCTAATGGTCCAATTGAGGCTGTGGGACTTCGTTGGGACCTATCATGCACAACAACATCACCATTACCCCAACTTGGCCTTAATACTATTTCAAAACTATTTTCTAAATTGGGTTATACTAGTCATTCTTAACTAGTTTCCAACTACCATTAAATGGCTATTGTTTGCAATACTCTAATCACACTTAAATGAATAACAATCCCAACAAATAAACTCTCACAAATCTAATTACTAGATATTCTTAACACTTTAAACTCAATTCCAATTTACTACTCACCTTGATAGCTTTGTGCTTGAAATTCTTTCCAAAAACTTTTAAGCTATAATTGAAGCTTCCTCTTTCTCTCTCCAAAACACCTAATTAGAGAGAGAGTATGAAAATAAGATTTTCTTCAAGGTTTTTAAAGAGAGAGTGAAAGAGCACAAGGGTTTATGAAAGGGAGCACCAAAAGCATGAAAAGTGGAGCTATTTTGAGGGAGGTTATGGAGGTTCATATCAAGCTTCCATGGAGGTTGGAAGCAACGTGAAAGAGAAGAAGGAAGAAGAAGAAGAAGCTGCTGGAAGATGGAGATATTTATAGCCCAAGCTTATCCACTCCACTTAAATTACCAAAATGCCTTCACAAGGTAACTTGTTCTTCTCTAATCCTTTATGCAATCTTTTTACTCTTTTGACACTGGGACAAGGTTCATAATGGTTTAGAAATTCTCGGGTTCATGAAAACTTAAAAATTTTGACCCGATGTGAAAAATGACCATTTTACCCTTACTGTGGAAATCATCATCATTTTCATTTTCTTCGTCATTTTACCCATATTTTCACCATTCATTTATGCCTTAGGCCTTAATATTGTTTAAAACTTACTTTTAGGAGCTTACTAAAGAAATGACGAAATTACCTCTGATTAGGGATATCGCATCTACTTCTATCTACGAGTCTTTAAAGGTCAAGGTCTCACATAAATGTTGACTATATTAACATGTATTTTGTGGTTAGAAACCGATTTCACATAATGTCACCAATTTCAAAATAATGATATTCTTGATATATGTTCTATGCAACTATTGCTTGTTTTTTATTTTATTTTGACCCGTACCACTTGGGGAAATTGTGATCTTTGTTTTGATTCTAGCATGTTAGAGTAGACTTATGAAATTTATTTGAGAATATGATTTTAACGCAAACACGTTTATAGGCATTAGAGTACCCAATTTTGATTTCAAATAATTGTAGTTGATAATCTGACCTAAATTTTCTGAAAGCATGCTTGATCTATTTAAGGAGATGTTGAGTACATGTTGAGCTGCACCCATTCCTTTCATTTTCCCTGCTTTTTTTTTTCTTTTCGAATTTCAATATTTGCATTTTTTGAGGATTAGATGAGTGAGAGCTTATGTTACCAAGATTAGCCTTTGTCTTTAGACTTCTATAAGTTTTGATACGAGTATTTTGGTAATGGTTTGTAAAATTATTAATCTATTGGAATTTTGGTTTCTTGTTTTGTTGGTAATTTGTATTTTTTAAGTTTAGAGACATGTAAAATGTAATTTATGAAAACACTTTAAAATTTTAATTTTCAACTTAGCATGATGTCTGTCACTTTACATGTTTAGGAGATTCCTTTCATAACTATATGATTTTATCATTTCCCTAAATACTTGAATTTGGGTCATGACACAACAAAATTGTTTCACTCTAAGACGAAAGACAGAAAAATAAGAGGAAAGAATGCACAGCTTTTATCAGTCAACCAACAGGAAATGATTTGGTGATTTCAATAGGTCCGGAACCAAAAACCACCATGGCTGATGGGTTCTCAAGATATTTATTTTGGTGACTCGTGAGAGTTGAGTTTTAAGGTGATAGGATTGAGGAGCTTCGTTTTGTTTTGTTTTGTTTTGGGTACAAGGTTCATCGTCTAGCTGCAGGCGGAAAAGAAATAGCAAAAACAAAAGAAAGAAAAAGATAATGAAGTAAAGTTGAAATAAGGAGTAGACTGGAGGTTATATACTAACCATTTAAACAGGTGTCAGAATCCTATTTTCAGCTATGCATCTCTCAAGACCTCGGAGGTCATAAATTGGCCAAGAAAAGCAGAGAACTGAAGAGTTATACAGAGAAACAGTAAGATTTGCAAAAGAAAAGACTTGGACAATCAAAATCAGAAACCCCATAGCACTACCTCACGATTCATTTACAGGAAAGGATGATGCCCTGACTACTTCTCGATCATCATGTCCAACATCAGACCTGTTACAAGGACAATATAAATATCTCCAGATTGCTTGTATCTTTACAAGGGAATTACAACAGTAAAACCAAAAAAAAAAAAATGAAACCAAGAAATGACCCTTCATATCCTCTACACAATGTGGAAAGCCCGTCCAAACAAATCCAGATAATTCCTCCAAACCCAGTCCATAAGCACGATACATTCTAGCTAATGCTCATCAGCGTGCCTCTTTTTTCCAGAAACCTATAAGCTTCGGAGACAACTGAAGAGTATTGAGCTGCTCCATAGGCGACAATTGCAACCATTGCCAAAATTTTGAATAGTCCTGTTCCAGGAGATGACACTCAAAGCATCACATGAGTTCAACAATGGCCTTCAAGGGTCAGAGATTTCCAGCAAAACACTTTGGCAGTTAGCAAGCAATAATCATCAAGATGATCAAGATGGTTAATACAAACCAGATTGGCTTTTACAACATAGTTCTAGGTAGATGTGTCAATTTCCTTCCCGTGATCATCCTCACGAATACTTCTCTTCAACCTTCTTAACCATATGTCATAATCCATAGGATAGGGCGTTCCACACAAACTGTCAACATAATCAGCAAATGCCTTCAATACTGTTGAGACATCACCCAGTTTCTGCTGAATCAATCTCCTCGACCAAGAGGTCTCTCTCCACTGCAATGCCCCTTCAACGGAATCAAGATCAGGCAAAGCACCTCCACATGCAAAGTAAAGCATGTAAACCAGGCTCTCTGCATCCGATGCTGAGCACAACTTTCCCTCCTGTAGAGCATAAGTAGATGAAAAATGAAGGTTCATTGCAGGGCGGTCCCTATCTTCCAAAATAGCATGTCCCCAACCAATTAGGACAAAATAAGGATGCCTTTCAGCAGACCTTACACAAATCACATTCTCAGGCCGAATGTCTCCATGCCTAATGCCATCTGAAGAGGCGGTAGAAAGTGCAGATAAACAGTCATGACAACACCTTATAGCCTCATCCACACCAAATTGACCTTCACTGACCATATCAGCAACTGTTTCACCAACCGGGCTGGTCACAAGAATTGGGGTGCCACACCAAGGGTGATCACAGTTTCCACCTGAACTGGGTCTCTGACACTGACCAGGATGAATAATCCTTCCAGATGCACTCAACTGAGGCAGATACTTGCTAGATAGGCCTTTCTGTTTCATAATAGTCAACACTTTGGTTTGTCTCTGAACTTGATACCACATATTCATATCTTCCCATGCCGGTTCCAGCTGAGAAGGATGGGATCCCAAATACAGAAAGAGGGACTTTCCTGGTTCTTCAACTGGTGATGCAATGTAGTAAGGAAGCTCACCATTACTCTCGACTTGGTTAATCTGATAACCTCTTTGCCAGTTTGAATCCTCCAACCACAATACAGATCCTACTTCCAGCTTTAGCAACTCCTCAGACTTGATTTTGACAGATTCATCCTGAACTTCAACAATTTCAGGAGAAACACCATGCTGCTGGAACCTAAATAGACCACCCCCATTCACTCTAGTATCCCCCAATTGCCTCTCCACTCTCCTTGTTTGGAGGCGAGAACCATGGTCAGCGGCTAAATCTTCAATGGAGTGCTTAGGCGGGCCAGCAAATTGCATAATGCAGTGAAAAGTTGCAAAAGTTACCTGTAAAGCACCAATATCTCCCCAATTGGCATTTCCAAGCTTGTTCCAGATCCTATCAACTGGAGATACTGCAATTTTGGCATGCCTTTTTATCCAATCAGCAGCACACTCATAGACATTATTCACATCAAAATCCATTTTATTTACATCTCCTTCAACTTTCACAACCCCACCATATTGAGAATCAACAAGAAGAACAAAGACAGAATTTGAACCCTGGGGAAACTTCTGTCTGCTTAAGCTTCTTGATAAAAGCATGCGCAAAGCATAGAAAAGAGCCTCCCCTAGAACACGCAGAGGAGGCTGTTGCTCGCTTTCCAGAGCAATGCTTCGGATATCAGGCCTCAAAAGAGCCAGTTCAAGAAGATCATCCCACTTTCCATGAGGATGTCTTGGGTTCTTATGCAATACACCTGTAGCACATAAACTTCCAAGCTTCCCATTAGCTATTGCCTTCTCAGCTTGGTAAAATTTTAGATTTTCTTTGTAAAGACAGGCAACAGAGAAAGGCAAGGGTTCATCCTGACTCCAAAATGCCTCCCACAAGCCTTTCACAGTTGCATGGAGAAAATCATCAACGGCGAGATAAGCAGTTGCTTCAGCGGCATCAGATGTTGAAGCATAAACGGCATTTGGCATCCGAATAAGCTGTTGGAATGAAACGCCTTCCAAAGCATAGTCAAATTTTTGAAGCTCTATCAACTCAAATGGTACATCAAAGGCAGGCTTCTTTGGTGCTGACTTCTCAGATATTGATTGAAACCAGTCTTCAATATTTTCAGTAAAAATTTCACAGTCGATAAATCTGTAGAAAACTTCCTTGCGAGTGCGAGATTTACTTCCAGACGATACAGTGGACCTTTTTGTCCCAGACCCAACTGATTCCTGGTCTGGGGACCCACCTGTCAAACATCATGTGTATTTGAGATATGCTGACAGTTGAGACAATTACAATAAAATACAAACAAAAGTGTTGAATAAAATAGAATAATACTCATAATTACTTTTAATACAAATGGAATAGGGTCTAGTGAAGGGCTCACAATCTTTTGATTCTAATCCTTATTTTAAATGCTATGCACTTGATTAGAGACTGAATATGTACAGAGAAATTTAAGCATTTCATGCTGAGGTCAAGAAGACATGATATTAATTCTAGAAATCACTAATCTCAATCATCAAAAGCAACCTAAAAACTATGGAAGAAATAAATCTATTTACATGAGCTTCACAAACTTTACATTAAGCCAACATAAATCAGACAAAGTCCATAAAATAGAAGAAAATAAAATCCAAACAAAATAAGCCCAAACAACACAGGTCATTTCTTCTAAATGATCATCCAAATTTAGTACTCCTCAAAGACAATGGTCCTCATTGCTCCAACAAGTTAATGAATTTATATAGGAAGGGAAAATGCAAGAAAAAGAAAAGGGTAACTCATATTCTATTAGTTAGTTTTGGTTTCAGCTTGTTAAAATTTTAGAAGCTGCCTTATTACTGTCTTAGTAATCATTTTTATTTCGCTTAAAATTTATCACATTTTTATATTGGAAACAGAGTTTCATCCAAGGTACACATCCAAGGTTTCGTTGAAATAAACATGACAAAGCATTACTATGATAAATGTGCATTTTAGATGCTTGTGACTGTCATTATCTGCCTTCACAATTCTATTTACTTAATTCAATTACATATTACTTTACTATATAACTTTTCTATTGAATGAAAAGACAACAATTACTTACATATTTGGTACTGAACCATACTGAAATTGTCAAATTGGTATCTAAATAAAAAATTTTGTAATTAAGTACTCGAACTATGCTTTTGTTCATCAGATCGCACATTTGACTAATAGAATCAGTCAAATTTGTGATGTGTCCAAACACAACCACTAAGAATGCACCATATGTCTTAAAAAAAACCTGCTCTAAGGAAGATGGGCACCAATTTGACTTGCATCGACCAGCACTTCCTTTCCCTCCCTTTTTATTTTTAATTTTTAAAGTTTTTGGGTTTTTTTTTGTTTTTTGGACCATTTTAATTCTAAAAGTACAAAAAATTACAAAAAAGAAAAATGACATGACTTTTTTAGATATGTGGCACATTCTGATTAGCTTTTCTGGACATATCACCCATTTCATTAACAAAATTAGAGGTATGCAATCTGCCTAACAGAATTAAAGTTGGAGTACTTAATGGCGATTTTTTTCTTCAAATACCAAATTGACAATTTCATTATAGTTTGGGCACCAAATGTGTAACTAACCCAAAAATAAATACCAAAAAAGGTGAGCAAGATGCTACACAAGTTTCTAACGAAGACCTAAGCCATGAGGTTTACAAACACCCTTGTAACATTGCAAACAAATCCATTCAGGTTTTTGATTAACAAAATCCTCATACAAGATATATTGTATGATAAGAATATGGCCATGCAAAAGCACTACTTAAGAAGGTATGTTTACCAAACAACGAATATGCTACCCAACTATAGGGAATACCACACAGAATCCTGATGATGTGTTATGCTAATTGAGGGATTAATTATCTAAGGCTTCATTTTATACTTTTAAGAGTTTGATTGCAAATTTTTCATATAATTAGGCCATTTTATATTATTTGGGTTATTTTATATTAATTAGTATTTTAATTATTTTCCAACTATTAGGTTATATTTGGTATTTTGCATTTCCACTAGGGTTTAGGGTTTAGTGATATATACCTATGTTATTTTAGTTTCCCATAGGCTTGGATTATGAAATATTTGAGATATTGATATTTTCTAGATACAAGTATTTGGCTATCGATATTTGACAATTTTTTGGTTAGAATGCGGATTGTTTCTGTGAGAGATTTTATTTTAGAATACTTGTTGTACATCATATCCTCTCAAGCTGACCATTTTAAATAAAACCGGATGAAATAACACCAAAAAAATTTGTTCTTATGGTAGTTAAGTAAAGCGCAAATGAACCTGAGAACAAGCAAATCCAACAAGTAAAGAGAAATCCTACAATTGAATATTTTTCCAAGAACCAGCATTCTTGCCTATATAGTTATTATTATAATAATTTTTAAAAAGAAACAAGAACAGCTCACCCTACGTACAATGTTGACCATCAACAAGGATTCTGTGTCCTTGGTCTAAGAACAAAAATTCCAGCCTTTAAAGTGACAAGTATGAACAACGAATTACACTACTGATGGAGTCCACCATCCTCAGTTTGCAACTACATTTTTAAACATCATGTTTTAAATCTTAGCTCAGTTCACTTCATACTGCAAAAATCTTTCCAAGTTTCAAGCCAAAATAATGGCTTCACCATCCATAGAAGCCAAAGCAATGGTGCTCAGGAAAAGGAACAAAGGAAGATGAAACGGGACAATTTTTTATCATACAGAAACAAAAAGATGAAAGATAAAACAGCATCTAAGCAGTGAGATTATTCGGTTTTTCATGTATACTTGTAAGCAATTCTTAGGTCTTTAGATGTGTCACGTGTAGTTGTGTACACCAGATCCAGTAAAAGAAAAACAAGCTACCTCATTTTCCCAGGAGAAAATAATGCATTGAAACACTGACATAGTGACACATTTAAGTAAAATTGCATTACATGTTCTCCTAAGAAGCATGCTCATTACATAGATTACAAAAAGAATGGAGAAACAGGAAAACCCCTTGTACAGCATCTAGTTGCACACAACTTCTTTGCACACAAAAGTCAGTTAACATAAACACTGTTGGACCAAGAACCAAGAACCAAGACATTAAGAGAAGCCATAGTCCTAAAAATTCCATGTCAAGGCACAGGCAAGAAGTGCAGCAAAATCACGTTTGAACACAAAGAGATACCATCAGTGTTATCCTCTTGGTGCTAATGTCACAGAGCAGCTCCAGACTAACCATGAACATCCAGCAAACAAGACCATAGGGTACTACAGTAAACTTGATTTAGAAAGAACTGAACCCTTTGTGGCAATTATCAATTCATATGCAAAAGATTAAAACTGGCGATCAAAGAAGAGAAAATTAATTTTTATCATATGCAATGAATACAACTCAGTTTTTGTCATCTTCAGTGGATTAAACTCAATCGCCTTTCCTATCCTACCATTCCCAATTTTCTTTTTCTTTTTTTTTTCATTTTAAAGAAGACGGAAAAAGTAAAGGGACAAATAGCATAAGATCACGGTTGAACCAAGCTGAGTTGCATAGAAACTAATATTAAAAGCAACTCTTTCTCCTCAAACTACAAGCGCTTATGATTGATGTAATAATTCCAATAGAATTTATTATAAATTTTTAACAAAAAAAGAAAGAAATACAAAATTCAACTAATTCAGATGATAAGAAAGCAGATTATGTTTACGGAAATGAGGAAATGAAGGGTAGAAGAACGATTAAAGCATATCCATAACTAATCAATTAGTGGAGAGAAGGAAGACAAAATCAAAGACAAGCGAGAGTCCACAGAGAGAGAGAGAGTTTAGGGTTTAAACTTTTGACGAAGAAAGAGAAACGAAGAGAACATACCTTCCATTACCACAGACAGCGGCTTCCTTGCAGATCTCTCTCTCTCCCTAATTTCAATGCCGTCCTTTCTTCTTCAGTCCAATGGGACGACCCGTGTGTTTCTCTGTTTTTTTTTTTTTAATTTACAATTTACGAATATTATTAGCTATTACAATAAAATCACGCCAAACGTGAGAGACAATAATATTATTAGTTTATATCTTTTTTTTTTTCTTCTGGCTAGTTTGTTTTAACTTGGAGTGTTTCTTCTTTCGTGATATAATGGCATAGTATTTAAAAAAATTAAAATTATTTAAAAATTTAAATAAAATTTTATATTTTTATTATGTTTAATTAAATTTTTTTATTTTTATTTAAATTAAATATTTTTTTGTGACAAACTATTAATTAAGTATCGTCAAAATACTACTTGTTATTTTTTATCATATAATGCTGATGTAATAGTAATAAAACATGCTGGCATGGTACGGTGGTATTTTTCACCTTTCATCTCAACATTACGTTAACACTATACGGTAATAAAGTGACAAGTGAAGTTTTAACAAAATAACTTTTAAAGATTATGCCTACATAATTTTTGAGCATTTTTACAATTTTGATTGATAAAACTTTTCAAATTTTAAAACTAACAAAAAATATCATTAGTTTTAATGGTAATTTGAACATACAAATAAATTAATCTTTATAGTTTCAAATTACATCTTCTTAACTTTGTGTCTTTTTTAAAAAACTATGAATTATTCTTACACACTATCATTATATATCATCTCGTCATATCTTATTTTGTAAAAAATATTCAATATATATAAGTAAAGAACTAAATTGTTTGATAATAAAATAAAGAACTACATAGGAAGCTATTTGTAATAACCAACTAAATCTAAACTTACTTGGTATGCAAATAACATAAATGGCAAATAAAAAAGTATTCTAACCTTAGACTTCGTTACAATACAAGTAAAGGAAAAAGAAAATAAGGAAAGATTCTCCTTTAGATATTACAATTCCCCTCAAGTTGGAGCATAGATATCAATCATACCCAACTTGTTGATTATATCATGGAACACCTTCCCTGAAACTACTTTTATGAGAATATTAGCCAATTGACCTTCAAACAAGGAAAACAGAAATTGTACAATTTTTTGGTCAAGGTTCTCCTTGATAAAATGTCTATCAACTTCAACATGTTTGGTGTGGTCATGTTGTATAGGATTTTGTGCAATTTCAATGGTTGTTTATTATCGAAATAAAGATTAATAAGTTTTGCATATTCAATTCTTAACTATTTAAGAACACTTTTAATCCACAATAATTTGCATACACCATGAGCCATACCTTAAAATTCAATTTCTACACTTGATCATACCACAACTTTTGGTTTTTGCTTTTCCAAGTGATAAGATTACTTTCTATGAAAGTAAAATAACCAAATGTGGATCTTTTGACTGTTTGATCACCTATCCAGTCAAAATTTATAAATCCTTTAATGTCAGAGACACCATTTTTTTGAGAATAATAAACCTTTGCCTAGAACACTCTTCAAGAATCTTTAGATTCGATATATTGTATTCATATGTTCTTCACTTGGTGCATGCATAAACTGACTTAGAACACTTATAACATAAGCTATATCCTATCCGGTCTTGTGTGTAACAAATAAATTAATCTCCCAACCAACCGTTGATAACGACCTTTGTCTGTTGAAACGTGATCTAAAAAAATTCCAAGCTTATGATTCATCTCTATGTGTGTGTCTGTTGGTTTGCAAGCAAGCATTCTAATTCCAGTTAACAAATCTAGCACATATTTTCATTGCGAAAAGAAAATCCTATGTTTCAATCTTGCAACCTCAATCCTTAAGAAATATTTAAGTTGTCCTAAATCCTTCATTTCAAATTTAGCAACCAAATATTCTCGTAATGCTTTCATTTTGCATGGGTCATCTCCCATCAAGACCATATCATCGACATATACGATTAAAGCTGTTACCTTTCCCTCCTTATGTTTTATAAACAAAGTATGGTTTGAGTTACTTTGCTTATAATCAAATGCTTACATTATAGAAAAAAAAAAAAAAAAAGCCTATCAAACCAAGCTCTAGGTGACTGTTTCAGCCTATATAATGATGTTTTCAATTTACAAACTTTCCTTCTACACAAAAAACTATGTTTAATTCTTAGTGGTAACTTCACGTAGACTTTTTCCTTTAAGTCTTCATTGAGGAAAGCATTTTTAACATCAAATTATTATAAAGGCCAATCCTGATTTGCTGCTATAGATATGAGAATGCAAATTGTATTGATCTTGGCTACTAGTGCAAAAATCTCTTGTTAATCCACCTTATACCTTTACACACACCCTTTTGCAACTAACCCTACTTTATATCTATCAATGTTGACGTCTACTTTGAGTTTCACTGTGAATACCCTTTTTCATCCAACATCTTCATTCTTTCGAGTAAAGGAATCGGGTTCTAAGTGGCATTCTTTTGCATAGCCTCCATTTCTTCGTTCATCGCCTTGATTCATTTTGGATCTTTTAATGCATCCTGCAAACTATTAGGAATAGATATAATGGATAATTGATTAATAATGAGTGCATATGATTCATTCAGTCTATGAAAGGACACATAATTGCTAATTGGGTATTTGACCTTGACTTTAAGATCAGGTTTATATTGTTTCTTTAGGACTCCCTTATTCGATCTTTGTGGATATTTAAAATCTATATTTTTCTACAGGAAATTATGTTTCATGGGACTCATCAGATATGGGATTTGGGCTTACTTGAGGGAGAACATTCTGGGTTGAATCTTCAGTTAATGGCATAGTAAGCATGGGCGATATTGAGGACTCTATGATTGAAACATCTAATTCACTTGCAAGAAAACCTAACAACTCATTTTCAATTTCAAGAATATTATCACAACATTGCTGAACTCTTTTCCTAAAACATTCATCACTTCTTCTAAGGGTCCGTTTGGTAACTAGAAAATGATTTGCTAAAGAAAATTTTTTCTGTGTAAAATGTTTTACAAGAAAATTTAATGTTTTCTGTTGTTTGGATAAACTGTCCAAAATATTTTTTATTTTTTGGATCATTTTATGAAAAATATTTTTCATCATAGTGGAGTTATTTAGGTATTGAAATAATAAATAGGAGTTGATTATAAAACAATATTGATATTTGATTTTCACTAATTTTGGATCAAAAATGGAAATGAAAATGGACAAAATCAATAATGATATCTCTCAAAGCATTTAACCACTATCTGTAATGAAAATAAACTCTAATTTTTTTAAAAATTTCATCTTATCACTTTTTTATCATAACTATAAAAATATAAATATTTAGCACTTGTGTAAGATATCAAAAACCTATACTTATAAATATATATTAATTAAATGACGATCATTAAAATATCTTTTATTATAATTATTAGTAAGATTTTAAATTTATTATAAATGTGTATTCATCAAATAATGATCATTGAAATATTTTTTATTATAATTATTAGTAAGATTTATTCCATTTATAAATAAAAAATTTAATTGTATTGAATGGTTTCATTAAAAACTATTTTTTTAATTCTAATAGTATTGTATAATTTAAATATTAATATTTTAAATTATATTTTTAAAAGTTAAATATTAATATTTTAATTTAAATATTAATATTCATTAAAATATACTCATAAACTTAATATAAAAGTGTTTTTATTGTTTTCTAGAAAATGTCTTACACCTTTCAAGGGCGTAAGACATTTTTCGTGGTTAAACTTGTTGACTCATAAAATGTTTTACATCTGGAATTAATTTTTTGACTTCTAAACAGGCATAAGTTCTAAAAACGTTTTCCAAAAAATATTTTATTGCAAAACAAACAGACCTTAACTCTATAAACTTTTAACCTTCACCAACTTTTGAAACACATTCTCTTTATTAGAGTTCTTCCCCTGAAAAGAAGGTTTAAAGACGCCCCTTGAATAATAAAGCTCTAATTCAAGAAAAGAAACATCCAATGTTACATATAATTTATGGGCTTGAGGGTCATAGCACTTATATCCTTTTTGAATATTAGAATAGCCAACAAATACACATTGTTTTACATGTGTCAAGTTTATTTCGCAAGTTTTGGAGAATGTGAACATATACAATACAACCAAAAACTCATGGTTCAAGATTAAGGAGGTGGGGAATTGAAAGTAAAGATTGCATTCTTTGTTGACAGGTTTGAAAGCTATTACTTGAGAAGGTATTCGATTACAAAGGTAGGTAGTAGATTTTTCAATTTCTCTCTAATAAATCGAGATGTGTTGATGCTAAAGAGAGAAGCACGAACTACTTCCAATAGTTGTCTATTCTTTGTCTCTCCTAATCCATTTTGTTGTAGATTATAGATACAAGAAGTTTGATGACGAATCCCATGGTGGCACAGAAATTCACCAAAAAATCCATCATTCTCAATACGATTATATGTCTTTGTTGGTATTCTCTCCAGACATATGCGTACATGCTTTCCAAATCAAGTTTTGGATCTTTTCATAAGATTTCTCCACAAACTTGATCAAATTCATAATCAAATCCACTTAGAAAAATATAGACTCGAAGCTTAGCCATTGTGGAATGTAATTGGACTACACCTTCAACTATTCCTTCCTATGAGATAATCTTGTGATTAATTTCTTGAAAAATAATCAAAAGTTCATTATAGTATGTTGATAATGGTCAACCATTTTGTTTGTTAGAGAAAGATCTTTAGTTCAATTCAAAAACACATGTTTCGTCTGATCCATCATAAAAGGTTTTCGAGCAGCTTGTCATATCTCTTGTGGGAAGATGAATAAATCACTACATCAGCGACGAACTCATTAAGTCAATAAGCTAATTTTTCACTTTATGATCTTCAATAATCCATGTTCCAAAATTAGGATCTCTAAGTGCAAGTTTTTTTACTTCTCTAATGAGATACCTAACTTTGTTGCAAGTGCCAATACGCATCTCTATGAGTAATTTATCTAATCTAAAGTCCTATTGGTAGGAAACACATAATTGTCTTGGCGAACAATAATTGGTGGTATTGGGTTCCTTGGTACAGTTGGAACAATGGAATTGCTTGGTCCGGTTGGAACAATGGAATTAGTTTCTACCATTCTTGTTATTCTTATCAAAGAACACAGCAGTTGAATTGTCATAATACAACCTCAATGGCTTAGAGATAGGTTCAACAACTTGAAACCCAGAGATGAAACTCCTCAACCAAATACCTTATAATGTAGCCTCAAAACAAGAAACAAACTCAATGGTAAAAGTAACAACTAAACATTGTTTTGCACTTCTCCAAGTATAACTCCTCTAACAAGTATGAAGATATATCTAAATATTCACTTTCAAGAATCAACATAACCAATAAAGTTTGAATCTGAATATCTAACAACTTTCAAGATGTCGGATCGTCTATATGTAAATGAAATCTTTAGTCCCTTGAAGGTACCTCATGAACTTTTTTTGCAACTCTCCAATGATCTATGCCTGGATTACTTTAATATCTTCCCAACATTCCAACTACAAATGCAAAATCTAGTTTAGTACAGACTTAAGCATACATTTAGATTCCAAAGTTGAAGCATATGGAATGTTTTCGATTTTTTTCCTCTCAAGTTCATTCTTGGAACTTTGGTTCAAATTTAACTTGTCACCCTTTATAATAGTTGCAGCATTAGGTGAACAATCTTTCATCCAAAATCTCTTTAAAATCTTATTGATATAGGCCTTTTAAGATAAACCCAAGATACCTTGAGATCTGTCTCTATTAATCTTGATGCTAGTGACATAAAACACTTCACTCATAACTTTCATGTCAAAATGTTGAGAAAGAAATTGTTTTACCTCATGTAGCAATCCCATATCATTGGTTGCATGCAAAATATCATCAACATATAAAACCAGAAAGATGATATTGCTCCCACTAACCTTGTGGTATATACATTGATCCATAACATCCTTTACAAAATCAAATGAAAAGATAACATTGTGGAACTTTAAATACCATTTACGGGGGGTTTGTTTTAGTCCATATATGGACTTTCTAAACTCGCAAACCAAATGCTCACTTTTTATTCAAAATGAATCCTTAAGGTTATTTCATATAAACTTCTTTTTCTAAATCTCTATTGAGGAATGCCTTTTTCACATCCATTTGATGTAAATCTAAATCAAAATGTGCAACTAACGCCATGATGATATAGAAAGAATCCTTTTTTGAAATAGGAAAGAATGTCTCTCAATAATCAATTCTTTCTTTTTGTGAGAATCCTTTACCAACAAGTTTGGCCTTATGTCTCTTAATGTTGCCTAATGAGTCTTTCTTGGTTTTATAAACCTATTCACAACCAATGACCTTCACCCTATTAGGCAACTTCACAAGATCCCAAACTCAATTATTTGCCATAGAACTTATCTCATCCTCCATAGTATCATACCAAAATTTAGACTTATCACCTTCCATTGCTTATGAAAACGTCTCTAGGTCATTTTCGATACTGATGTCATAGTCAGATTCTTGTAGATATACGATATAGTCAATAGAAATTTATGATTTTCTTACTTTAGTAGATTTTCTTAATGTTGTGTCAACAAACTCTTATGGAGATTGTTGCATAATAAATTGTTCCTCTTGTGGTAATTGCTTAATAAGATCTTCTAAAACATTTTCAATAGGACATGGAGCTTGAATAAATAGTTCTTTAATGTCCATCATATTTGGATGAACAACCATTTTGCTACTTCATGCGAGAGGTATATCAAGAACACAATCTTCCTCAAAGACCAAGTTAATAAGTTGATTACTCCCATTAACCATGCCATTCTCAAGAAACTTAGCATTTCTTGATTCAACAATTCTACTTGTATGATTTGGACGATAAAACTAGTAACCTTTGGACTTTTCAATGTATCCAATAAAATATCCACTAATCCTTAGGTCTAACTTCTTTTCTTTTGGATTGTAAACACTAACTTCAACTGGACAATCCTAAATGCGTACATGTCTCAAACTTGGTTTCCAACCTTTTCATAATTCAAATGGTGTCTTGGGAATTGTCTTACTTGGAACCTTATTTAATATATACATTGCTGCTTTAAGGGATTCACTCCATAAACATAAAGGAATTTTGGAGTTGCTAAGCATACTTCTTACCATATCAGTTAACATTCAATTTCTTCTTTTTATTACACCATTCTTAGATGGTGAGCTAGGCAAAGTGTATTAAGCTACAATACCTTGCTTTTGAAGAAAATCATCAACAAATGAATAGGCGCTTGTCCAGTTCTTATGTACCTACCATAGTATTCATCATCTTTGTCTGACCTGACAATTTTAATTTGTTTTGCACGTTGTTTCTTTACCTCTGCTTTAAATATTTTAGAACCATCTAATGCTTCGTTCTTGTTATGAAGCAAGTAAAGATGTATAAATCATGAATAATCATCAATGAAAGTGATTAAATATTACTGACCATTTAAGCACATATCAGGGTAGCAAATGTTAGTGTGTATGATTTTTAAAATTTCATAACTCTTTTTGGAACCTTTCTTATTCTTGTTATTTTGCATTCTTTTATTGCAATCCACACAAATATCAAAATTCGTAAAGTTAAGAATTTTTAAAACTCCAACCTTTTAGTTCTCTCAATGGAGATATGTCTCAATCTCTAATGCCACAACATGGAAAACTTCTCATAACACAATGTTTAATGCCAGTATTATCACATGAAGCCATCAAACTATAAAGAACACTATCATTAAATGAATTTTGAACAAACCATTATCCATTGTACCATTTCCCACAACATTTTCATTTTTCCAATAAATTAAAAGATGTTCCAAAAAAGTTGAAGGAAAAATCCAAAGGTACAAGTCTTGAAACAGAAATTAAATTTTTAGAAAAAATTGGAATATAAAAGGTTCATTTTAAATCCAAAACAAAACCAGTTCTTAAAATGAGTCTATATGTTCCAACCACTTCGACACGTGAAGGCATCTGATTTCCAAAATAAATGCTACATTCACTTTTTGTTGGTTTCCTTAGGTTTTGAAAACCTTGCATGGTATTAGAAATATGGATTGTAAAACTAAAATTAGTCCACCAAGTGTTATGAGAAACATATACCCTATTAAATTCATAACACACATAAGATATGAGATTGCCTTTCTTTTCAAGCCAAACCTTCCTTTTAGGACAATCTTTCCTCATGTGTCCTTTCTTTTTACAAAAGAAATAACTGGATTTGTTTTTTAATCCAACATGGTTAGGTCCATTCAACTTGCCTGCTGCATTTGATTTTCCCTTCCTTTTCTTATTAAACGCTTGCTTATTGTCTCTTGCTACAAAATGTCTACTTTCACCCATTTCCTAAATCAATCTTACTTGCTTTTGAACACACATGGTCAAAAGGTCATTGATTAACCATTTATCCTTATATGTGTTATAGGAGATTTTGAAAGCATTATATTGAGATGGAAGAGAATTCAGAATAAAGTGCACCAAGAAATCATAAAAAATCTCCATCTTTAAAGACTTTAATTGAGTAACGATATCCCTCATTTACATAATGTGCTCTCAAATGCCTTTAACGCCAATGAGCTTCATCAATTTCAACTTGCTTATTGGGGTGCTAGCAAATGCTTTATCGAAAGACTCAAATTGCTCATCAATAGCCTTCATTAGTTCTGTAACATTCTTACAATCAAGTATCAACTCACGAATACTAGTCATAATGTGAGATTTGATAAAAATCATACTCAAACAATTTGATCAATCCCACCACTCATACAATGCTATCTCAACTAGAGTACTAGTACTCATAGGTACAGTCGACTCATCCTTAAGAAGAGCATAGTCAAGGTCTAAGCATCATAAATGATAAATCTATTATATAGAGTTATTTTTGACACATTTTGGGAGCTTACATAGCTAGATCTTTGAGATTTTATGTTCGATTGTAGTATTTTAGGTGTTTTTTTAGTTAAAGTTTGATTACATGTTTAGTAGTTAATTTAAGTATTTTAGTTAAATTTTATGTTATTTTGTTTTAAATTACTTTAAAAGTAGTTATTGTTGGTTTCTCTCATTGTTTTTGTAGAAAATTTGATGAAAATCCGTGCAAGTATGGTGATGGCTTCATTTGTATATATTTCATTATTTTACCCATATCTCTTTATACGGAACTCCAAATGAAGTGATTCTTATACCACTAGATCGCTACAAAGAAGGGCTACAACTTTGATTTTATCTAGTTCTGATCGGATCGTGGTCAAAATATTTTTCTAAGTCAAAGCAATGTAGTAGTATGCATGGATTGAGCATGATATGGTATTTAGAGCATATCTTTCACTCCGGAAGTCCAATTGATGTTATTCTTGAGCCATTGGAAACTTAAGAGACAGGTTAAAACTTTCATATTTACTTATGTTAGACAATGCTTGATAGATGCAATTCTGCACAAGGCAACAAGGTGATTGAGGCCGTAACGTTGAGCTACTCTTGGCTGCGGCATTGAAGAAACCACCACAATAGTGCTAGAAATTTATGGTTGTGATGCTGAGCTTAAGAGGGATATCATTCAAAACCCCAAGAGCACAGCATAGCGGGGTTGAAGAAGTAGCGCCACTGTGCTACCAAAGTCTGTCACAGCACCGCGACGTTACCTTGATTTTCCAAAAATAAATATTTAACGAGATTTTGAAAATAAGGTTACTTGGAGTCTATTTAAGGGACCTTTGTTAGAGGATTTAAAAAGGAGGCAGCAAGCAACTATTTTGAAAATTTGGAGCCAAGAACAAAGCAAGAAAACAAGAGAATTTAGGAGAGAATTGAGATTGCAGAGCTTCAATAATTAGTTTATTTCTCTACTTTTATGTTTTTCTTATATTCTTTCACTTGGATTTATAACTTAATTTCTTTGGATATTGTTTTTACTAGATATTATGAGCTAAATTATTTTTCTAGGATTATAGTGGATTTCAACATGTAGTTTGAATATCAGTTTCTCTTTTATTTATCATGAATGTGTATTGTTTTACTTATTCAAATCTGTTCTTAATGCTTTTGATTGCTTGGCCAACAATTAACTAATTTGTGAATCTAATTGAAACTTGACAAAGAGATTTTAGATTAGACTAAGATTTAAATAGAGTATATTCATGTCACTTAGGTGATCTGATTCGCGATTTGGATAGACATATGCCAATTGCCATATATAGCCAAATTAGAACACTAGCTTAATGAACCTTATTTAATTGATTACTACAGACATATAGTGACCCAATTAAGTTAGGTATTTGTGGAAGCATCTCGATGAAGACTTGTACATAGCTTTGGATTCTATGTTAGTAAAACCACCCATGAATATAAATAATAAGAGAAGTTGATATCAGATGAAATGTTGAATGAACCCATAATCCTACGTCTTTAGTCTATTGCTTTCTCAATATATTTAATTTTTGTTGATTAATTTAGTGTTTATTTTAATTTTATTTTAATTAGTTTTTCTTCAATTTTTGAATTACTTAAATAGGATTAATTGGTTCTATAAATTTAGTACTTAATGAAACTTTAGAAACAAATCCTTGTGGGAACGATAATCTGGACTTACTGTCTATATTACTTGTTCGATATGTATACTTGTGTGGGCAAATTCGATAACAATAAATGGAGAAGAATACTCTCCTTCCACCCTTTATAGTTGTCACCATTCAAGTAGGGAACTTTATCATTAGAAACCATCAATGTTTGATCAATTGCAAACAAATAAATAAACATGTTTACTTAATAATATATGAGGCACAAACCATCAAACATAAAGATAAGCTTACCAATGTAAGACAAATAAAAAATATACATGAATCGACATGTTATCAAAATCTACCTGTGGGCAAAAGATTCTAACACATAATGATTCATAACTTTTATGATGAAACTAAAAACTATTAATATTTCCTAATATCTGTGGACTAATTAAGGAAATAAAATAATTTCTATTTCTTCCTAATTAATCGTGAAAATATAATAGTTTCCTTATAGGGTAAAAATAATTATACTAATATGTTTAATTAGAAAATTGATGTCATTTAAACTTGATGTGATTAAAATAAAATATTATGAATTTACTTAATGTATATTTTATCATAATTAAGATGCTGTGACTAATTTCAATTATTCAAATATATACTATTAAATGACATCATAATAATAATCAAGACATACATAAATTAGATATTAATTAATTTATTATATAGATAATGCCTTGATCAAAAATTAAATGGGCTTAATTTGGACTAAATAAACTCCTTCCATGATCAAAATAGTTAAACTAATTAGATCTAGAAAACACAATTAGATCCAAGATTAGTTTCATTTAAATGAGTTTACCTTTTCTAATTTTATTGGTCCAAAATTTTAGACACATTATAACCCATTCAACTTAACAACCAATAAGCCTAAACAAATAACATAAATAAGCTATGCCCAATATTGTTATTCTGGCCTAGACAAATAGCATAAATATACTAAGCACTATATTGTTTGTTTTGGCCTAGACTAATATCATAAAAAAACTAAGCCCAGTATTGTTTATTTTGACCCAAACTATAATAGCATAAATAAACTAACTCTAATATTGTTTATTCTGGCCTAGACTAATAGTATAAAAAGACTAATCCCAATATTGTTTATTTTGGCCTAGACAAACAACATAAAAGACTAAGCCCAATATTGTTTATTCTAACCCAGACTCTTTCATCAAACAAGTCCAAAAATCTTTAATACATTGAGCCTAAATAACATAAATGGTTCACGTATGAGGTAGGCAGTAACTTGATTAAATAACAGTATAATACTTAAGCATATAAATAAAAATATATGTGTTTGATCAAACCAAATACTCATGGGCATATGTCATATAAAATTCAAACAATTTTGAAACTCAACAAAATAATATTAAAAATGTATCCATTTCATTATTTCTCTAAAAAATTTTCTAAAACAATATTTTAGAAATATACAAAAAATTGCAAAAATACAATTAGAATGACACGTTAAATATGCTAGGCAAAGATTGTTCTTAATCTGATACCACATGTTAAAATTCACACCCACACACATGCATATATATATACACACACACACACACATATATAAAAATAATAAAGTACAACAGAAGCAAAAACAAATAAGTGTTGGGATATATCAACTAGTTTTAACAATAGTAGTATATTTTGTTAGTTGGCGAAAAGGATTTGATAGCCAATATTTGACTTTTTTGTAAAGATTGGAACTTTCTACCATTATAAACAAGAATTCTAGACAAGAATAATCATGATAGATAAACCTACCAAATACTCATTAGGATCATGACATGAACCTCCAACCATAGCAAATATCAAGTTTTTCTTTTTTGAGGTCCAAGCTTTTCCTTCATGAGTGCTTCAAGTTTTTCCTTTTATGGGTTCTTCCAACCCAAGAGCAATTTCTACTGATGGTAACATGGCGTTTATTGTTCTAAAATTGCCTAGATTAGGGACCTATACGTTTTTCCTTTTATAAGCAAAACTACTCCCATAAAAGAGATAATGCTCTCTTAAAATTACAAAAGTTTCAAATAATGGATAATTATCACACTCCCATTAAAACTATAACACCTATCACATTAATATTGTCGAATCTAAAAGTTAGGACCATTTAAGATATAAGATATTTGAATTTTAAAATCCCAATAAATGAATATTCTATTAATCCTTGACTTAACTTCATGTTTCATACTATCCCTATTATCCATCTCTTTTAAAGCATCCTTGGTTAAGACCACTTTAAACAGCATTAAAGAAAAGCACTACATGCATAAGGTAACTTAATGACCTCAAGTCTAAGGATCACTCACACAAACACAATTGTCATATGAGAATTTTTCTATAAACACTTGAATGAAACACTAAATGAAATTCTCATAGAAAGGCATTTTCAATGAACTTGTTCTTGTAACAAGCATTCACATGTTAATTCAAGTATTGCCATATTGCAATCTATGAGATCTATTGCCCACTTCATAAATGAAGAACATAACCATGTGTCATTCTATATGTTTTATCAATATCTATTTTTCTTGATAAAAGTTCGACTAGGAACTATTTTAAGAATATTGCTTTGATATAACAAGGTTCTAATAATTATAACCTTTTATAATACCTTTTGCAAAGTATATAATATTCCATGGGTTTAATTTCATTTAATCGAAACATGCAGTCATTTTTTTTAATGGCAGTATTTATTATTCACAAGTGATCTCGCAAGAGGAGATTACAAAAGGCACTTCAGGAATGCCATGCAAAAGAGTAGCAGATTACAAAAAAAAAAAAAGAGGTCTGCTATTTCCAGCACTGAGGTACAGAGCATGACAAACAAAGGATGAAGTGAGAAATCATATTCAAATGAAAAGACATAAGGGTAGTTGAAAGTTAACCAATTTAATAAAGCCCATGCATTGAAAGAAGTGTTCATGTACTCTTCCCCTACTGGTTTTGAAAGTAAGCTTTGAAGTTTGAGTCTCTTAATACCCCTGCTTTGGCCAATCCATCTGCAATGTTATTGGCTTCCCTCATTATCTGCTTGAAGGTGAATCTTGTGCTTCTACGCAAGAAAGTTTCAATAGAATTCGAAGTATTTTTCATCCGCCAAAGGACTTTGCAGTGGTGTTGCACCCAATTGATAGCATTGGCAGAGTCATTCTCCACAACTACAGAATGAGTGGTAACCCAAGGAGATGAAAAGAATAAGCTGATTCCTTCTCGTATGGCATAAAATTTGACAAAATTGGAGTCCTGAATACCAATGTTTTCAGAGAAAGTTTCCCGAATGAAGCCATGGTGGTCCCTGATCACTCCTTCATTACCAGCAAGTCTAGGTTTGCCTTTTGCTACACCATCAGTGTTGAGTTTGAGGGTTCTGGGTGGTGGAGTTGACCAATTGGTAGCCATTCTTTGGTTCTTCCTTTTGGTGTTGAAGTTGATGCTAAAAGGCTCTATAAGACACAGGTCAGTGAGAATATGGTCAAGTTTTCATTTCCCTCGACACCGAAGCATGTGGCGTAAAAGAGTGATGTCTATCATTTAGTTCGGACTGAAGCTTTTTCTTCTAAAAATAACCTCATTTTTATATAGCCAAAGGGTCCAAAATGTTGAAAAGAAGAGTATTCTCCATGTATCTCTCTTGCCCGTAGGTATGGGAAGTTCAAACCATGTCTTAAAAAAAGACAAAGCATCACCAAGTTGAACCCAAGTGATACCCAATAAGCAACAACAAGAAGACCATGTTCTTTAGGCAATGGTGCAATCAAAAAGTACATGAAAGAGAGTCTCGAGCTCAAAGTTGCAGAATAAGCAATTTGCGTCATCAACCGCAAGAATACCCCGATGCATCAAAATAGATTTGGTAAATATTTTGCCATGGAGGGTTTGCCAACAGAAAGTTTCGACTTTCTGGGGAGCGTAACCAATCCAAACATTTTGTCAAAAGCTTGTAGAGTTAAGGGGTACCATAGCTTGCTTTAATAAAAGAGGAAGGAGTGTAAAGATCACTAGTGATTTTCTTCCACACCACCATATCTTTGTCAGTGGGGTGAGGTTAAAAGTTATTAATGAAGGTAGCGAAATCTCTCCATTGATTTTGCTCTCAACTTAGAGGTTGCCTTCTTAACTTAACATCCCACCTCCAATTGCCTTTGACCCAGCTTCCCATTTTAGCAATCGTGGCTTTCTTACTTATTGCCAATGCATGAATATGTGGAAATTTGGTGGCCAATGTGGAGTCATCAGCCCGCAAGTCTTCCCAAAAGCTGATAGTGGTGCCTTTACCAAGAGAGTGAGCAAAACCCTTGGTTACAAGATCATGATATTTGTTAGCTGGGTCCATTGGCCTCATGATGTGATTCCATAGGGGGAAGGCTTGTAAGGTTTATCAATAGGAATCATACAGTCTGGTTTCAACTTGTTTTTGACAGAGACAATTTGTCTTCATATCCTATCATGTTCATTTGCATACCTCCAAAGCCATTTGTTAAGAAGAGCTCGATTTTTTAACTCTAAATCTATGATTCCCAATCCTCCTTGAGTTTTTGGATTATTAACAGTGGACTAGTTGACATAATGAATTTTCCTTTTCTCAAAAGAACCAGACCAGAGAAAGTTTCTTTGAATAGCTTCAAGCTTTTGTTTGACCATGGCTGGAAGATGGAAAATGGAGAGGTAATAGAGGGGAGGCTTGAGAGTACTGAGTTGATAAGTGTAAGCCTGCATCCCATAGAGAGAAATTGTCCTTTTTAGCCAACTAATCTTGAATTAAATTTTTCAATGATAGGCTGTCAAGTACCCATTGATTGAAGATTAGCTCTTAACGATAACCAGAGATAAGTTATGGGGAGGGCTCCCACCTTGCAGTTGATCATTGAGGCCCAAGAACTCAACAAAGAATCATCAACACCAATGCCCAATAGACAACTTTTAGAGAAATTGATTTTGAGCCCTGAAATTGATTGAAAAATTCATAAAATTCTTATAATATTTGTAATCTGATCAGAGTGGGGTCCATAAAAAAGTAAGGTGTCATCTGCAAATTGTAAATGAAAAATAACAATGTCGGAGCTCCCAAATTTGATTCCTTCGAAGATTCCCAAATTATTTGCCTTGTTAAGAAGGATGCTCAGAGATTCGACAACAATATTGAAGAGAAAGAGGGAAAGAGGGCATCCTTGCTTGAGTCCTCTTTGAGCAAAAAATTGAGCAGTAGGGGTGCCATTCAGAAGGATTGAAATGTTGGCAGTAGTAACACATTGCCTGATCCAACCTCACCATCTTGGACCAAAATCCATGAGCTGCATGATTAAATCCAAGTAGTCCCATTCAACATTATCAAAAGCCTTTTCAAAATCAGCTTTGAATAGAAGATCGCTTCTTTTGTTTTTTTTTTTTTTTATAAAATCAATGAGCTCGTTAGCTATTAAATAACAGTCGAGAATTTACTTTCCTTTGAAAAAAGCAAATTGGTTTTCACCAATGACAGATCCGATCACTGCTTTGAGTCTGTTAGCAAGAACTTTTGCTAAAATTTTGTAGATGCAACCAACAAGGCTTATGGGCCTAAAGTGAGAGATCAAAGTAGGACAACTTATTTTTAGAACCAAGGTAATAAAAGAAGAGTTTATATTTTTGTTGAATTTCCCAGTGCTGTAGAAATTTTCCATAAAAGCAAAGATTTCCTCTTTGAAAAGTGGCCACTACTTCTTAAATATCTCCATGTTGAAGCTGTCCGGGCTGGGAGCTTTGTTTCCGTCACACTGTTGAATGGCTAAACAAACTTCTTCCTTAGTGAAAGGTGCTTTAAGGTTGTTATTTTGGTCAGCACTGAGCTGTCTAAATTGGCAATTAAACTCTTTAATTTTCAAGGTATCTTGCTTGAGAAAAAAAGTTTTGAAGTGACTGAGTACCTCACTTTTTATGCTGATGAGGTCATGGATAAAAGTCTCATTCCTCTGTATCTGATGAATTAAGTTCTTTCTCCTCTGTTTAAGGCTGTAATGTGTCAACAATTGGTGTTAAAATCACCTGATTTAGTCCACTGCAGTAGCAATTTTTGTAACTATGATTGCTCATCTCGTTTGTACAAGTTCCATAGTTTTGATTTGAGGTTGGTGTGGTTGGCTTTTTCCAGTACAGAGAGTTCCCTTTTTTCTACCTCTTTTTCCAAGGTACCGATGTCATTCTCGAGGATGGTGATAATTTTCCCATCCTCAACATGATGTTGTTGTTGCCAAGGTTTCACTGAGAGTTTAAGCCTCTTCATTTTTTCAAAAAAACCACCAGAGCCACTATTATCTTGATTGATCAAATCCCATGTGCTTTTTAAGAAAATGACAAATTCCTTATTTTCGAGCTAGTGGGAGAATAGTTGAAAGTGTTTTGGGCCCCAATTCCATTGGTCAACTACAATTGTGATGGGATTATGGTTAGAGAGGGACTTAGGGAGCACCTTTTAAATAATCACAAGGAAGCTAAGGATAATCTTGCTATTGATAAGAAAACAGTCGAGGCGGCATTTGGTAGGGGCATCCCTGTTATTTGTCCACGTAAACAACCCTCCAAAAAGGGAAATATCAATAAGATTCATATTATTGATAAAGTCAGAGAATTGAGCCATACCCGTGAGATCCAAGTTGTCTCCTGTTTTCTCATTAGCAGTCTTGATGATATTAAAGTCTCCACAAATACACAGAGGCCCCGTTATTTGACTTTTGAGCTTTAAAATTTAAACCCACAAACTAGCTCTTTCCACTAAGCAATTAGGTGCGTAGATATTCAAAAACGAACATGGGAAGTTGATAGGTTTAATGATTCCAGAGATACAGATGTATCTTTGTTGGACTACAACAGAAAAGGTCTCAAAAAAATCTTTTGACCAAATGGTAATGAGTCATTTTGAATATAAAGAATGCCTTATAATAATAAATACTCAAACACTAGATATATCTTTGTACAATCAATCGATTGGCTTGTAGAACATACAATTGCACTATCAAAGTTAACTTGCTACAGATAAGGTTATTTCAAGCACCCCTATTTTTGAGTGCTTCCTATCCGTAGCACCTCTTTTTTTTTTTAATGTTTTCCATATTGAGTATTTCCTCTTCCTGATTGAGGCTATACTCAACCATTTAAATACATTTAAAAGACTAATTTGGCTATGTCAAAACTATATATAAAAGAATAGCAAGATTTGAAAATCTAGTCGTTTGAAAGGAATCTGCATGCTATAGGTGTAAATATTTTGACAACAGGTTCAAGTTCACTTGACATGATAGGCTATCTAACAAATAAATTAGCTAATTATCTTTGATCATTAATCAACTAACTATTTGAAATTCGGAATCTCTTTCTTTTCTTAGTTAATCATCGTTTTCCATTAGTCAATTGAAACTGTCTGCTTTCTAATGGCTAGATTTGATTTTGGCCATTGGTATCATTTTCTTGTTTGAGGTGGTCTTTGATATTGAAATGGTAAGATGCTGCTAGTGCCATTGTGTCGATTTTGTGTGGTGTTTTGACTTTAAGTGCTGCTGTTTGGATTTTATTAATTCTGACTTTGATGCCATGTGAAGTTCGATCTGATGTTTATGTGGGAACTTTACTCTGATGCCAAGTTTTGTTTGTATTGTAACCAAAGGAATTTTTTAGCTACTGAATTTCTTTTTTGTGTAGAAGTGAACCTTGTAAATTGGTTAGTTTTATGTAACCTTTTGCATTGATCCCTGCTTTTTGCTTCCAAGGTATCAGCTTGTTTTGTTTTTGATGTGGGGTTGACCTTTTGTTGGTTTGTTATGCTGGTGATGCCCTTGAGATAACAACCCAAAAGTTAAGCTCTTGTCTTGTACAGTTGTAGGGAATTCTCAAATCCCTTTTTGATCAATGAATTGTCTAATTATAAAAAAGATTTCAAAATCTTCTGAGCAAGTTTAGTTTATTGACAACTAAGATGGACCTTCATACTTTTTGAGTTGTTCTAGCCTTTGTTAATCGATTAACATTTTCATGTTAGTTGATACCTTGTCTCTCTTCAACTCTGCATTGGTTAACTTGTTGTTTTAATCCACTATCTCATGCCAGCTTGATTTTACTATGCTCTCTACAGTAGTTCAATCGATTCATTGTCCTTGTTGTTCGATTAAGCTTCACTAATATGGAGTCAACAAATCAATCCTTTCACACAGACTGATCACCTGATGTTTTAAGGCATGCATGATGAGACATGTGATCATTTTAACGCTAGAAGTGAGGTGTAAATGATCATTGGTTTTTGGTGAGTTTAAAAAATAATTATGTATTCTATATGCATATTGTCAAATATACAATAGGTATAATTTTGACCATTAAGAGAATGGTTTAAAAGATCCTTACTTCATTAGTATGTGAGCCAAATGTAGATAGATCATGTAGATCAAAGATTTACATTTGTACACTTTGTGAGTTAGAACTATGCTTTGAAATGGCAGTTGGATATTGCTACTTTATCATGTACCCAAAAGCCACTATTTATACGGGTTTATAGGAGCATGACTAGGAAAACAACCAGATTTAAGTGGATTGACATAAGTGACTAAGGGAAAGTTGATTGATGTCACATTTATATTTTGTGATTCAATGTCTAGGTAGTTGTGTTGAATTAAGTGTTTGATATACTATGAATCCAAATGCATTAGATTGAAGTAAGGAAGGACGGACGTTGATATCAGTGGTGTCAAATGACATCAATAAAGTGTTAAATTTCTATAGAGTGTTATGTAGTTAATGGTATTAATAAACCCACTAATTTCTTAACTTTTTTAAAATCTCTAGATCCATCCTTGAATTGAAGTCAAACATATATCGATTATATGTTATATATAGGAATCAGAGATGTTTGATTTTAATGTGAATAATTACTTTGAGATGCAAAATGAGATATGTGCAGTTGTAGTGCTATCTTGATTTAGTGGTAACCAAATATAACATTCCTTAACCAATTGTTTCTCGTCTAATCGCACACTCAATTTTCTATATAGGTCGTGACAATTCGGAGTTTTTTTTAAAGGGAGTATACATTTATGCTCACTGTGTCTTAATGGTAGATGATGGAATATGGATCAATCAAGTAGATTCAAATCTATTAATTAATACATCCACATGAGCATTTATCTAACTTCTAATAAGAGTAGAGTTAGAACCCTATTTTTATTCTCTTATATAAACTCTAGTCCAATCCTTAGATATCTAGGATTTGGAGTGGGCAAGTTTGTGGATAATCTAAGGGTTGAGTTAGAAGCAATTCAAGAGTAGATCTAAAAGCCAATCATTTGAAGTTTGTGAAGCAAATATCAATCAATCCATTTTGAAAATTTCATATTGGTATTTGAATATGCTAATCCTATTGGCTATATTTATTTATTATCTTTTTTTACATTAGTTCGACCCAAGGGTGGAGGGTAATGTAACTATGGGGGGGCCTACAATTTTTAAAATTTTTTATTACATATATATATATACTAATGGCCTTTTTAAAATTTTTAGAAGTTTTTATTTATTTTATATTTTTTGATGGTCCCTTTCAAAATTTATAGAATTATTTATTTACTATATATTTTTAATAGTTCCCTTAAAATAATATTTTATTTTAATATTAATATAAATAAAAAATAATAAAATGATCTCATAAACCTTACTTAACTTTACCCTAATTTAAGTTTTTTTTACACTTCTTTCTCCCACTTTCTTTTTCTCTTTTGTCTTTTTATTTTTCATTAGTCTTTTCTCTATAACTCACAATTAAAATACATTTCATTTCTTAAAAGATATTTATGAGCTTCTGAATTTGGATAAGGAATGACGGTGTCAAGCCCAGCTCTACAATATGTTTATTATGTCATTCTTACATAAGAATGCATGTTTGCTTACTTGGGTACCTCAAAAATCATTAAAGGACGACAATGTACCAAATGGTACAATTAAGTTGAATTAAGCCTCGAATTAGTACAAATAGAGATTTTAAGATGAAATTGAGAATTTTAAAACCCCAGAATGACTTAAAATGGTGATTCAGAGTTCGAGGACCGATTTGGAGTCAAATTAGAATTTTCATGACCTAAAGGCAAAATGGTCATTTTGCCACCCGAGGTTAAAATTGGAATGTTGGAAGAAGTTTTTTTATCAATATTGACTATTTAGAACATAATTTGAGTTTGAGAAGTGAAGAATTTTAATTTCGACATTTTTTTCCAGCATAGTGGTAAAATAGTCATTTTGCCACCCCAAAGGCAAAATTGTAATTTTACACCACCCAACACTTGTCCAGTACATGGATTTTACCCAATATTATTATGGATAATTGAAGGATTTTATGTGGTGGAGAAAGAAAGCTTAATAGTTAAGAATTTAAAAATGGACCAATGGTAAGGTGACAAATGTCAAGCTTTATTTCTTTATTATTTTCCTCATAAATTAGCACAAAACCAGCATATTTCTCTTCATTATGGCCGGCCAAAGCAAGAACAAAGGAAGAAAAGAAAGAACAAGAACCCTAGGGTGAAAATTCAAGAGAAAATTAGTGGATTTCAAGTAATCAAGCAATCAAAGGTAAAATTTCTTGATTTTGACTTGTGATCTACCTTTCCCATACATTCTTTTGTATTGTCCATGGTTGAATTACAAGATATCATGAAGGATAGTGTGCTGATCAAACCCTAGGAGAGAGAATTTGATGATGATTTAGACAGATTTTTAAGATATGTGGATGTTTTTAGTTGTTTATGGTGTTAAGTGTAAGAATTAAGCTTGAAATTCACATATTCCTCATGAGTTCATCATTGGCCGAATCTTCCTTGTAGAGTGTTGATGGTGGATTTGGTTAGGAAATGATGAATTATGGTGAAAAAATCAAGTAAGAAAAATCATAGTGTTGATGCACTCACCATGGCCAAAATTCTCAAGAAGAAATGTGAGGATGGTTTTGCTAAATTTTATTTTCTTTGACTTGTGTTTGGTGAGTTGAAGTATTGGGAGAGAAATGGAACTATTTGGAGTTGAATTGGGCGTATTGGCCAATTAATCGGGTGATAGATCGAGTTAGGCCAACACAGCATGTAAACGATAATTCGAACAATTCGCGTTCCATATCATGCATTCATATAGAGTTTAGATTAGTTTTATAACAATTTAGCACAAATGTGCTAAATTGCTTGATTTTGCATTATGTCTAGGTGGTGAATCCTCTGAAAAAGGGTAAAGAAATTGCACCCGATGATCAATAATCGGAGTACTCCAAAATTCAAACTCCTGATACAGTGAGTAACCTTATCATCATCTTGATTATCTGAAGTGAATTTTAATTCGCTTTAGTGATTTTATGGAAAATGAGTTTAAATGATAAATCCTTATGTTTTATAAGCAAAATGTGATTAAATGAAATTATTTTATAAAATTGTCTTGAAATTGGAAGATAGTTTTGAAAATGGAGTAATTGGAGACTAATTACTGTGTTATAAATCATGGTTTGAATTGAATGGCTTATGATAATGTGGGCATGAGTGGCTGGATTTGGTAAATGTGCTGAAAAAGTATGAACTGTTGATTTGCCTTGAGAGGCTGTAAAATAAAATAATGATCATGTCATGTTGTTGAATTTTATTGATTTGGTGGGTTATATATTAGTCGCTGCAGTGGATGGGTTCCATGGACCAGCCTATTAGAGGGGCACGATAACCCTATTATATTCATACCTCAGTATGAGAGGCGCTGTTGGATAACTCATAAGGTTAAAACTTTAGAGTTCACTTCACGCCAAATCACCATGTGAGGGTGAACTCAGCCATCGTCAAAGAACGGCTATGTTTTCAAAATCAAAACATGATTTATGCGTACATAACTTTTTAACAGCCTTGGTGATCTCGGTTGGGATAGCCCTCGGCCAAGGTATCCTTGATAACTGAGTATGAGAATGATTTTAGCATGAGCCAAAGTTTTAAGAAATTCATAAGCCATGTTGATTACTCAATTTATATGAATTGATTTTATTTGGTTGAAATGGGTTGAAAGGTGATGAATTACAATATGTTAAACTATTTTATCTATCTCTATTTACTCAGCTTTAGATATTTTAGATGGTATTTGTTTACTCACTGAGATTATATAATCTCACCACCCTCCTTTCCACCCTTTCAAGTTCAAGATAATCGGTAGATAGCTCATTTCGTTGAGGGTTACAGTTGGACTTGTATCTTCAAAAACTGTGGGTTTACCGCTTTTAATACTTTTGGTCGTTTGTGGGCTCACGTGTCATTGTAAATTAAATCTTATACTTGGTTATATGTATTACAATATGTATGAATTTATTTAGCTTTTACGCTATAAAAATTATTTACCGGTAACTCTATAAATATTGTTTTATAAGAAAATAGAATATTTTATTGAATATTTTTATTATATTCAAATAGTTATAATTTCACTTTAAATGAATGTTTTAGATATCTAAACTTATTTTTGATTATGAAATATGTGTTTTCCACTTGCATACTATATTTTTAGCTGGTTTCGAGATTTTTGAGGAAAAATGATAAAAATGCCCCTGTAAGACAGAAATCATTTTTTTTTATTGATTTAAGTTGGAAATAGCTTAAAATCATTTAGAACATAATATTTGGCAACAGTTACTCACAGGGGAAATGAGAAACTGATATTAAAGCCTTGCGGGGTTCCGATTGACATTCCGGGTAATGAGTGTCGACCTGGACACCGCGGCGATTGTCACGGGCTTGAGGGGAGTATCGAGTCATGACAATTAGAGTGGTATCAGAGCTTTTGGTTTTAAAGATTAGAGCTTTTGGGTTTAAAGTTGTTTTAAAAACTACAGTGTCAGTGTGGCCCAAGTTAAGTTAAGTTAAGTTAGGTTTGATATAATAGAATATGTGCATCTGCATATAGAATTTGGAGTTGTTTAGACTCATTCTGTTTCTTCTTATAGATCTTGTGGGAGCATAAGTCATATACAGAGAGCTATATGACCTCCTGTTCCCAGTAATCCGCTTCCTTGTTAATGTCATGCAAAAGTAATAAGTAGGGTCGTTGTCCGGGTTTAAGATGCCACCCCGTGACATGAGCTAGTGTTAGAGAGATTTTAAAACGAATGTTCCTAATGAAAGATTAATGAAATGATATATCCCTCCGATTAAGGATGGAGAAATTTGGAGTTGGACTAATAGGCCGTGATAATTTATTCATTTGGTGGAATTATAATTGAACTCATGGTTGTCAATTGGAAAAAGATTTGGGGACTATGGATTGTATTGGGATTAATATAAAAGAGCACGTGTGATAATGGTAATAAAGGGCGCACTTTGATTAGAATGAATAGTGATGGTTGTAATTCACTTGGAGTGTATAAATTAAGCATTGAGGTAAGAGTAAACCCACACTTATGTGTACGAAGATAAGAACGCTATGTTAATTGAGCTTGTTATGCCCATATAAAAGTGGTGTTGGGATTTTGAAATATTTTATATGTGAATATGTGTAAAATAAGTACAGTAGCTTAGAGGGAACTGGTGTTGATTTCAATTAAGAGATTGTGAGATTCCAAGAATTGATTGAACCTATTATAGTTCATGGATATAAGCACGTGAATTAACTCGAGAGTGAGTATCAATGATCACTATAATTGATGTGTGGTCATGAAGTAAGAAGTTAGTAAACAAATATGCTCTAAGGATGAACTTGAACTTTGTTATGCATAGTAGGGTAGCCAAGGGATTAAAGGACTAGATGTGGAATTGACAGCTTGAGGTTAAATGACTTGGAAATGTCAAATCTAGTCTAAATGCCATATGAAGTTCTATAATTGAGACTGATATACGAATTACTTGAAAGATCAATTTAAAAGTTTATTCGGTTCAAAGTGTGGCCTATGATATGAATGATCAGTCTTTAAAGTGATCTCCCCAGAGTAAGGAATTTATATGTTGATGTTTGGATATACTCTAAGAGAGAGAACTTCTACATCCTAAGTTTAGGACAACTTTGGTCTTATGATCGCAAAGGCAAGGTGTAATAACTAAGTAAATTATTCACTTAATAAATGTGATTGGTTATTGATGAATAAAGTCAAGATCTTAACATTTAGTGGAGTAAAATTTGATAATTATGTATTTAAGAGTTATTTGGAGACAATTCCTTCATCAAATTTGCACTAAATGCTATGGTAAAGGCATATCAATGTTAATATGGAAATTTATCCAGGAATGATCTCAACATACCACCAAAGGAGAATTAAACATGTTGAAATTAATGTTCTAATAGTGTGCATATGATCGAAAGCTAGTTTGTAAGTTGTACTTTTCATGATCATGAAATATATAAAGATTATCAATATATGGGCATACACTTGGAGTTATAATTTACAAGTTTGGAGTATTTAAGATATGATTAAATGGAATTAGCATTAGTTAAGGTACGTAAATCTTTTAATTAATTTATGTGGAGTATGCATGATAGTAGAATGGAGGAACATAGTGCCGTGATACTATATGGTGAAGTTACTATACAATATGGAAAGAGTATTCTAAAGTGGGATTTATTGATTGTTGACAAGTGTTATAGGATGAGATGAATTTGAAAATATCGACTTTACCTATTATATGTGATAAGCACAAGAGGATATAAATGGTTATGGAAATTGAGACATAAGCTTGGAGGGAAACCAAACGGTTGAGAATGATTAGTGTAGTAAACCTTAAATATAAATGAATAACATTGATTAAGTAAACTCCAACAGCCACCATGCCCCGGTGCTAAGAACACTTCATGTCTAGGACGCATAAATAAAATGAGATAGATGTGAAGTTGAACTTACGAGTTGACCTAAAGTCATTGAACTTGATTCTAAGTTTTGTTAACTGGAGTTTTAATGTTTTGGAAGGTATTGATATGAATGAGTTAAAGCTGAAATGGTTAAAGGCGTTCCCTTCGGGGGGAGCAAAAGGTCTAGGGTTCGAAACTTGGCGAGAAGGTCCTGCAGGGCCTGTTGTGCCTCCCTTAGGTGCGGGGTTCCGAGTAAGTCAAGTGATAGGGATCCAGACATAACAATTGAAGTGGGCCCCGGAAGGGATGCCACATAAATGGCTAAGTTACGGGTTAAGTGATCACATGTTGTGAGACATAAGTTTAAGATAGATATCCCCAAGGAAATACTCAAGAGAAGTTCTGTCATGGATCTCGTGAAAGCAAGCACTAACTTATGTGGTTATTAAAAAGAAGCTGTAAGTTGAGAGTGATATTCATATTAACATTGAAAGGTACTTGAGGAGAATCTAGTTTCAAGTTTTGCAATTTCAAGGGCAATTTATAAATTGGCTAAAGGAGAATGATGTTATGTTCATATGAAAGAGTGGAACAAAGGATGATTGAAGTTGACCTTGATAATGAAGTCAGATAATGAAACTTTCATAATATATTATGGAAATTGGAATTTGAAAATGCTTGAGGCATACATGATTCAAATGAGTTTGAGTTTTAAGTGACAAATCAATATCGGAATGCAAGAAGGATACAAGGTAATGTAGAGGCATGAAGGATAATCGAGGAAAAAGGATGACTTTTAGGAATTGTGGTATTGCATAAGATGCAATGATCAAGTTAAGATAAATCTTTGAGGCATTAATGGAATTATAAAGCATACACGCATAATAAATTATAATTCAATGGAGATGACATTGTGATACAATGATATATAGTACAAGGAAACTTAAGCATATAATTGGAAATGATAAGAAGAGAGCATAAGTATGTAAATGATGTAGAACTATGCACAGGCATAACGAGAATTTGTGTGAATTATGAAGATTATTCTATTGAATCTTGGTTATGGATGGGAATGAACAAAGAGAAATTAGTTTGAAGGCATTAGAAAACAGAGACCCGTATACATAATGAGGAATATGGACATTTGAATGTGCTTGTATACGTGTGTGTGGAGTTAGTGATGTACCCAACTAAAATGAAGAATGGTTTTAGTGGTTCGAGATTTGAACTCAATATATTTGATGAGTGTATAGGTAATGTAACGATCAAGAATCTTATCAGAAGTCAATTTATGGTAACCTAAAAAATTTTGGGGAAATAGTTAAGGGAATGTAATCTATAGTATGGTTAAGCCATATGAGATGGATTAATAGGATTAAGAAGATTGAAATTTCCTAAATGAAAGGTAAACATGAAGTATGTGGAAATAATTGAAGCCATTAATCTTCCCTAACGTTGAGGATATGTACAGGAATGAGTATGGCATGTTAATGATGCCATAAACTACACAATAGTGTATGAGGATAGGATGAATGAATGAAAGTCGAGAAATTTGATATTGAATGAAGAAATAAGATAGTGAGTGGTATCCCTAAATAAGTATAAAATGCGATCGAAATTGGTATTATTGAGATGGAGTTATGGTTCAAGTTTAATTATGGTAATAGAAGCATGCTTGGTGTTTCAATATAAGAGATCATAATTGTAAAGGTTACTGTTGGTCTGATTTTAAAGGATAATAATAGACATAAGTGAAGTACTAGAGTTGAATTGGTGGTAAATGAGGTAAACAAATCAAAATTCATTATAAAGAGGAGGACATAAGAAGTTGAGTATTAAATGAGAAACAATACCCTCACCTTTTCTCTGAGTTTAGTAAATAAATTTTGAGGTCAAAATTTTATTTTAAGGGGGGTAGTGCTGTCAAGCCCAGCTCTACAATATGTTTATTATGCCATTCTTACATAAGAATGCATGTTTGCTTACTTAGGTACCTTGAAAATTGTTAAAAGATGGTAATGTACCAAATGGTACAATTAAGTTGAATTAAGCCTCGCATTAGTCCAAATAAAGATTGTAAGATGAAATTGAGAATTTTAAAACCCCAGAATAACTTAAAATGGTGATTCGGAGTTCGAAGACCAACTTGGAGTCAAATTGGAATTTTCATGACCTAGAGGCAAAATGGTCATTTTGCCACCCGAGGTTAAAATTAGAATGTTGGAAGAAGTTTTTGATCAAGATTGACTATTTAGAACATAATTTGAGTTTGAGAAGTGAAGAATTTTAATTTTGGTATTTTTTTTAGCATAGGGGTAAAATAGTCATTTTGCCACCCCAGGGAAAATTATAATTTTACACCACCCAACACTTGTCCAGCACATGAATTTTACCCAATATTATTATGGATAATTGAAAGATTTTATGTGGTGGAGAAAGAAAGCTTAATAGTTAAGAATTTAAAAATGGACCAATGGTAAGGTGACAAGTGTCAAGCTTTATTTCTTTATTATTTTCCTTATAAATTAGCATAAAATCAGCCTATTTCTCTTCATTATGGCCGGCCAAAGCAAGAACAAAGAAATAAAAGAAAGAACAAGAGCCCTAGGGTGAAAATTCAAGAGAAAATTATTGGATTTCAAGTAATCAAGCAATCAAGCAATCAAAGGTAAAATTTCTTGATTTTGACTTGTGATCTACCTTTCCCATACATTCTTTTGTATTTTTCATGGTTGAATTACAAGATATCATGAAAGATAGTGTGCTGATCAAACCCTAGGAGAGAGAATTTGATGATGATTTAGATAGATTTTTAAGATATATGGATGTTTTTAGTTGTTTATGGTGTTAAGTGTAAAAATTAAGCTTGAAATTCACATATTTCTCATGAGTTCATCACTGGTCGAATCTTCCTTGTAGAGTGTTGATGGTGGATTTGATTTTATTTCAAGTGAATTGGTTAGGAAATGATGAATTATGGTGGAAAAATCAAGTAGGAAAAATCATAGTGTTGATGCACTCACCATGGCCGAAATTCTCAAGAAGAAATGTGAGGATGGTTTTGCTAAATTTTATGTTATTTGACTTATGTTTGGTGATTTGAAGTATTGGGAGAGAAATGGAATTATTTGGAGTTGAATTGGACGTATTGGCCAATTAATCGGGTGATAGATCGAGTTAGGCCAACACCGCATGGAGACGATAATACGAACAATTCGCGTTCCATATCATGCATTCATATAGAGTTTAGATTAGTTTTATAACAATTTAGCACAAATGTGCTAAATTGCTTGATTTTGCATTATGTCTAGGTGGTGAATCCTCTGAAAAAGAGCAAAGAAATTACACCCGAGGATCAATAGTCGGAGTACTCCAAAATTCAAACTCCTGATACAATGAGTAACCTTATCATCATCTTGATTATCTGAAGTGAATTTTAATTCGTTTTAGTGATTTTATGAAAAATGAGTTTAAATGGTAAATCTTTATGTTTTATAAGCTAAATGTTATTAAATGAAATGATTTTATAAAATTGTCTTGAAATTGAAAGATGGTTTTGAAAATGGAGTAATTGGAGACTAATTATTGTGTTATAAATCATGGTTTGAATTGAATGGCTTATGATAATGTGGGCATGAGTGGCTAGATTTGGTAAATGTGCTGAAAAAGTATGAACTGTTGATTTGCCTTGAGAGGCTGTAAAATAAAATAATTGCCATGTCATGTTATTGAATGTTATTGATTTGGTGGGTTATATATTGGTCGCTGCAGTGGACGAATTTCGTGGATCAATCTATTAGAGGGGCACGGTAACCTTATTATATTCATACCTCAGTATGAGAGGCGTGGTTAGATAACTCCTAAGGTTAAAACTTTAAAGTTCACTTCACGCCAAACCACCACGTGAGGGTGAACTCAGCTAACGTCAAAGAACGACTATGTTTTCAAAATCAAAACATGATTTATGCGTATATAACTTTTTAACAGCCTTGGCGGTCTCGGTAGGGATAGCCCTTGGCCAAGGTATCCCTGATAACTAAGTATGCGAATGATTTTGGCACGGGCGAAAGTTTTAAGAAATTCATAAGCCATGTTGATTACTCAATTTATATGAATTGATTTTATTTGGTTGAAATGAGTTGAAAGGTGATGAATTACAATATGTTAAACTATTTTATCTGTCTCCATTTACTCAACTTTAGATATTTTAGATGGTATTTGTTTACTCACTGAGATAATATAATTTCACCACCCTCCTCTTCACCCCTTTCAGACTCAGGATAGTCTGTAGATAGCTCATTTCGTTGAGGGTTACAATTGGACTTGCATCCTCAAAAACTGTAGGTTTATCGCTTTTAATATTTTTGGTCGTTCATGGGCTCACGTATCACTGTAAATTAAATCTTATGCTTTGGTTATCTGTATTACAGTATGTATGGATTTATTTAGCTTTTATGCTACAAAAATTATTTACTGGTAACTCTATAAATATTGTTTTATAAGAAAATAGAATATTTTATTGAATATATTTATTATATTCAAATAGTTATAATTTCACTTTAAATTAATGTTTTAGATATCTAAACTTATTTTTGATTATGAAATATGTGTTTTCCACTTGCATACTATATTTTTAGCTAGTTTTAAGATTTTTGAGAAAAAATGACCAAAATGCCCCTGTGAGACAAAAATCATTTTTTTATTGATTTAAGTTGGAAATAACTTAAAATCTTTTAGAACATGATATTTGGCAACGGTTACTCACATGGGAAATGAGAAACTGATATTAAAGCCTTACGGGGTTCTGATTGACATTCAGGATAATGAGTGTCGATCGGGACACTGCTGCGGTTGTCACGGGCTCGAGGAGAATACCGGGTTGTAACAGACGGAGATCCCTCACCATCATAATGTGAAATTAAGAAAAGGTAAAGGTTTCTTTTATCTTTTTCTTTCTATTTATATTATTTAACTATTTATATATTTAACCATTATATAAAATCTTGTATATCGTATTTAACTATTTATATTTTATACATTATAGTTTTATATTTAATATTTTAAACTTAAATAAAAATATTGGATGTTGACTACACATAAACAATCAAACCTCAATAGTTCAAATAATGAAAAAGAGTAACATGAATCAAGACGTCCTAGACTCAATCTTAAAGAAATAGATGCTTTTCAAGTAAAATCTGATACTTATAAAACTATTATAAATTTTTCTTTTATTATTTCTTTTGATTTTACATGTTATATAAAAATATTGTATATTATGAATCTTTTGATTATTTATTAAGTTCAACATATTAGTTTTAAAAATTTTTAATCCTTACACCTTTTTCATCTTTAACCCCCCAAATAAAAATTGACTAGCTCCACCCCTGGTTGGACCTTGATTCCTTCTCTCTCTTATATATACTACCGTTAGCATTATCTCTTGCTTTAGATGTCACAGTTTTAAAGATGAAGAGACAATCATCGTCTTCTAGCCGGAGGCAAAACTCCATTGGTTGCATGTGTGCCATTTCCAACCTTCTTTTCAAGCACTATAATCGCTCAAAATTTCTTATTTCTGGTGTGTTCCTTCAGCTGATCGCTTTGGGAACTAGTTTTTTGCAGAGAATTCCAATTGTATATTTAGTTCTAGTATAATTTTTCCCCAACTAATTGCTCCATGCATTGAAGAACACGACTGAGTACATTATTCCGTACTACTACTGATTTTCAGGAAAAAAGCAGGCAAAGGAGGCACCAGAATCTGCAACGAAAGCCCCTGAACAAACGCTAAAAGCTGCAAATCTTCCAAGGAGTCCAACGCTGGCGGCAGAGTTACGGCGGTCAAACTCCGTTGAGACTCCTCCTAATACGCTAGTGGCGAGGTTGATGGGAGTAGATAAGTTTCCTAGGACCCCAGAATCCACCGCCAACAAGAGAAGGAAGTTGCTTTGTGCTCTGGAGAAGTGTGATGAGGACTTGAAGGCCCTTCAAAGGATCATTGAACTTGTCAACACAAGCGTCAGCGTTGAACACAACAGTGAGAGTAAGTCTGCTCCATTAGCTTTTCTTCTTCTTCAATAGGTAACATCCACTTCATAGTTTTTCCTTTTTCATTACATTGAATTTATTGTTTTCTGTCTCTTCATTGTAGATAGTATGGTATCACATATGCACGCATGAGGGGTTCATTCTTACACATACATACACAAATTAAGGCCCAAATATGTTGGAATTTTGTAATGTACTCGATAAACCCTGATATCTTCTGATGTCTTTGAGTAAATACGATGGATCTTAATTCAGCATTTAGCCTAGGAAAGTTGTATCTAATCAACTTTAAACATTTGGTCAAGCTGGTGCCTAGCTTGTCTAACCCTACCTAAATGGAATCAATTATGTACATATGAAAACTATTGTTGTCTCTTTTAATTGCAAGGCAGCTATAAAGCTGTGGGTGGTTAGGAAATTAGTCTTGTCAATCTGTTTAGGGAGAGATTACCAACTCCGTTACTACCTGGATCAGAGACTAAAGGTACTGATTGTACATTGCAAATTGAAGAGGAAACACCTTTTCCTCACCTTCCCTATTGCTTTCCTTGTAAGGTGAGCCACTTGCCCTTATGTTTCGGATACCGAATTTACAATCATGACTTGCTAGTGGGAGACAAAATTATCCTCTTTATTGCTACAAGCAATCATACATACTAGCACATGACCAAATGACCCACAGCTGTTTTTCTTTCTTTTTCATTTTCTCCTTTGAAAAGCGAAAAACGTTAACAACGCACGAGCTAAAACAGATGAAAGAATCTCTTCTTTGTCATATCTGCCCCAAGAAATTATACTTACAAATACAATGCAATATAACGAAATCTTCACACTGTTCTTCAAACAATCTTCTTCCTTGTTCTATCGTTTTCATACACATGCATCCCACAGATTTTTGCTGGGTGATCTGTTCATGTCCTTGGGCTAGCCTGCTTAGGTGCTCATTTCTTTAAATGCTCTGCAGCTTCAACTTGGCAGCTTGAATGTTTTTTTTTTTTAATCTTTTGTGGTCGATGAGAGCACTTGACTTGACATTTTTCCCCCCACAGTAACATTTCCAGATAATACTACTAGTATAATATATAGATGATAATTAAGTAAGTAAAGAAACCCTCCCCCAGCTGTTGTTGTTCTAAGAGTGAACCAGGGATTCAACCCCTGGTAGGAGTGAATAAACAAAAAGATATAACAAGAAAAGAGAAAAGAGAGCCTGCAGAAATAAAAGAAGAAACAGACCCCATTGTCTTTGTGGCTTTACTTAGCATCCAATATCCCCACTTTTGCAGGGTATGGGAGTTGGGCCCCAAAATAGAAAATGCAATAAGATTAGAGCAGGGTGTGGGTTGAGGTAGGGTCGTTTTTGGGGTTCGGATTGGTGAATCATTTTGAACCATTTTTTTATTTATTTTGGAATTAAAATATTCAACTGTGAAATTAATAAATCATTATTTTATAATCAATTATCATAAATAATAAAAATAGCACAATTTTTAATATTCATATTTAGTGTATTTTAAATAAGTTTTGTAATCCATTTAAAATATTCAATATCGAAAAGATTGAAAAATACATTATTTTATATAATAATTATAAGTAATATCACTTCTTTCAATATTAAAATTTTCATTTAAAAAACACAATTTATCATTTATCCATCATTGTAGCACAGTTGAAGTCTTTTTGGATTATAAATTCGAGATTTTATGGTATTAAATTGAATTGATCTTGATTTCAAGTTGTTACAAGTTTGGTTTGTTTGTTTTTTAAGTTTAGGTTATTTTGAGTTCGGATTTTTAATTTTTTTCAATCAATTTGAGCCACATTGGTTCAAATTTGATGTTAGTTGAGACAAAATTTTGGATTCGACTAGATTTTGCGACCCCTAATAGGATTGAAAAAAACCAATCTCAGTTGAAACCTTTACATCATGGGGTGAATATATTCCTGTCCTAGCACATGCAAACAGATGTGTGGGCTTGGCTTTCCTTGTCTTGTTACTAAGGCTATGCACTGCATGTTTTATAAATTTGTACTCCAGGACGAACGCTACAACATCATCAGAAGCAGCAACTTAAGAAGAAACCGGGACAAGAGGACACCGCAGGCGCCTGCTGCTTCTTAGATAGATTCACAAAGGAATCAATTGACGATGCAAGAAGCCATCAGGATGATGCAGGGTCGCCATTGTGGAGAAGCAAGGCCATGGTACAGAGCGTGGATGAAGTGTGCAAGGATATTGCATGGGGTGAAAGGCGGGAGATTGGCAGAATAGGCTTTGCGTTGCAAGATCAAATTTGCAAAGATTTGATAGACGAGATTGTTAGAGAAATGGGGCACCGCTTCACCTATTCGCTTCCCTTTGAAGCATGTAAAAGAGGATTGGCTTTCTAATTGGACCATATGTATTGTGCCTCTGTTGAGACAAATTATGAGTACAAGCTTGCCAATCTAATTTTGATCTAACAATTTACACCGCAAAATTCAAAGGTATTATAGCATAAGAGAATACTGGATCTCTTTGGGGACGACTGAAGTACCCTTTCCGTATTATTCTGGACGATCTAACAATTTCCAATGATGATCCCGGTAGTGGCCTTTGATACATGGAATGCATTCCCCAGGAATATCAAGTGTTAGTTATGCTTGTTGTGAGTCTTGGCAGCATCAACGTAGTTGAAGGATTGTTGCTGTAGGAATCTCGGCAGTGCAATATATAATCCTTTAAAAGTGCCTTTGAGATCTTGGCAACGGATGAGCATAACACGAGAATGTTTCTGACGTCTAGAAGAATAGAGAAGGTGTTGTCAGGATTGGAATATTGTTGCAGGCAATGGGGAGTCATTGAATAAGTGTAGAGAGGTGACAAACCTTCTCATATAGCTAAGATGGGTCATGGGTGAGGCCTAATCGAGGTGACAAAGACCGTGCAAAAGCCTATCATCTAGAGGATTGCTTTCTTAACAATCTTAATGTCGAAAGTATAGGAGACGAGCGATATAATGGTTTGCCATCTAAGGGCTAACCCAACGATGATCGATATGTCAGTAGTAAGTGTAGTTTGCATGAACTAAGAAGTAGGTACCATGTCCAAGAGTTACCTTGCTGCTTGGCCAGGGAAGAATTGCTCGGGTGTAAATTACCTCGCTTTTGAGCCAAGAAAGAGTTGTTGACCACAAGATTGGAACGACCACTTCCTTCCATGGTGTTTTGTGATAGTGTTAGTAGATGATTGCCATGGAGCCGTAATTTGTCAAGCCAAGTCTTAGGCTGTAGTAGTAGTGCCAAATATTATGGCTTGCAAGAATGTTGTTGATGTAGATCAAGATAGCCTTAGTGATGGCTAAGAAATTGGCTTCTTTATTGTTGAGATATAAGCTTTGTCGCAGAACCTTTACGTGTGAGGGAGTCCATTATTGTCAGAAGGGTCTGCAACTATTGGCTTGCTCGAATAAGGGTGGGTCTGAAATGAGGTTGAGACAAATTTGATGGTTGTTGTACTCGGTTGCAACGATAAAATAGTAAGCCTTGATTGTTGAATTTAGGTTTTTCCTCAAATTGGCTACTAACAAAAGTTTAAGGTGTAAATTGTATAATTCGAAGTAGCACATGTAACATTAACTCTTTTCAGAACTGCAATACCATACCAGCTCTTATAATCGTTTTTGGTCCAAATTCTGAATCAAAGACAATTTTTGGCTGGAATTGCAACAAAAATAAATGAATTTCGAAAGGAATGTGTTTGAGGTTTGAGGAGCAAGTGGGTTTCTTCTCAGTAACATATAACTTCAGTTTCAAGGACGCGTAGATTGCCATCTACAGTGACTAGCACCCATTCTTCGGTTTTATTTCGATTTACCACCATCGAGTGACTACCCTACCCACTCTTTGGTTTCAATTTATTTCAGCTAGACTGAACAAGGATGACTGATAATGTAGCCAGAGACCCAGAACAATGAAAGTTTTAAGAGCAATGATGCAATTAGGCATAAAGGCAAATCCTGAAATTTGTAGCGCCACAACACCCCCCCCCCCCCCCCCCCCCCCCCCCCTCCACAACAACAATGATCATGATGCGGGAAACGTGAGCAGGCAAATTTGATCCATCACCTTTCCTAATTGAAGCATCCATTACACCAAAAAAAACCAATTTCCCAAGCCGTTAACATAACGTTAGCAGCATACTCCAAAAACGGCATTTGATTACTTTATCCTATCTTTTTTATAATCTCTTCAGACTTTTCTTTCTCGCATCCATTTTCTTCTTGTCTGCCTGAACTTTCGTCAGGCCTTCCTTCTTAAGAGCAGGGCCTGCTGTTCCTACCAGGGCAGTTCCACTCACCCCTGTTTCAGTTGTTGGAAATATAGACTGCTGATCCTGGTTATTCCCTCCTTTCGTGGCCGTGATAGACTGGGCCAGTGGGGATGGCAATGATAATGCAGCAGCACCACTTGCTGCATTTTTCTGGTCAACATTGAGAACCGAGGTGTTAGACTGGTCAACATTCAATGCCGTAGTTGATTCACAAATAGCTCCTGACTTGAACTTGGGTTTTGGCTTTGCATGAATTCCTGTATAAAGCCTGTGTTAAGAACAGGTAATGCACTTGTCAGACCGGCATCGTTGTGCGCAATTCCAATTTCATTTCTTTAAAGTGTAGTAGTCACGCTATCTTTGAACCTCCTATTTCAATTACAAAAACAATGTGCTCTTCTATACTATCAAATCTTCACTGATCTTAGAAAAGTCAAAAGACCAAAGTGACATAACTAAAGGCAAAACTTTAATGAAATTATGAGCAACTAAGAAACCAATGGTGCCTGGATTTGTCCCCTTCAGGTCAAAAGAACCTGACAAACCATGTAACAGTAAAAATGCACTGGAGACCCCATAAAAAAAGCATAATTTCTAATCAAGAACAAAAAAGAACAGTATTTGTCTTGTTAAAGACTCTCTCACATAGAAGGCTCTAGGTTTCCACATTGCAAAATATTAAGCAAATAATGTGTTTGGTACGCCTCACCTGGCATGCCTAGCATACTCATCATAATTTTCAAGCAGCATCTTGCCAGCCTGCTCATTTAGAGCAGATTCTGGAAAAGGCTCAATCAGTAAACACCTAACTACCTGCAGTAACAAAATCTGGTGTCAAGGAAGATAAAAAGCATGAAACCAAAGTTCTAATGCTTAATTAGTTAAAAAAAAAAAAAGGAAAGAAAGAAAAAGAAAAAAAAGGCAGTCCTGAGGCAGTTCTTATCAAACAAACTGATAAAAATTGGGTACAGAATGAAGTCTGGGTATAATGGAACTTACAATGAGTACATGTCGTAACCCGAGACTTGGATTCCAATCCTTTTTTAGTGTGTTCACACAAATTTCACCATTGGTTGCAATATTTGGATGAAAAATCTTTGTAAGAAAGTAGCCTGCAATATAGATGTTCAGAATATTCACTAATGCACAAAATAAACTGTTTCTTTGCCATACGGTATCACCAGAAATTTAGAGATTGAAATACAGGATGAATGACTTAAAAACAAAACACAAAATTGCAAGCCATGAAATTGCAGAAATTTTTCTCCAGAAGCCTGACATGACCTAGGTTTTAAATTTTTGTATATCACAGACATGTTGAAATCTGATTATGTCTGGATAACTATAATCGATGCAACATACCTTTTGGAGGGGACTGAGGAAAATCATGAGACAGTAACAACTTCATACGGAAAACACCATTTTCATACGGAGTCCCAGCTGTAAAGTCAACAAATCCTCAGAATCGAAAAGTAACAAGTGTACTACAGAGGAAGTAAATTTGTTTCAACAGAATTACGTGCCTGGCCCTTCAATGTCAGCATAAATGATTGAAAAATCATCATCATTTACTCCAACTTTAATGCCTTCTGGTGGGGATTCATCAAGACTCTTCAATTCCTTTGCCAGTTGCTTTATTACATTTGGTGGAAGATTTTCATTAGTTGCCTAACACAGCACAAAAGAAAAATATAAGAAATGCAATTCCTAAATGGTCAAAATAAAAATTTCACATGACAAGTTAAAGGAAATGCCATACAATACATATTTAAAGGAATTCTATTTTCTTTTCTTTCATAGCATAAACAGCTTAAAGCACTATTATTCTGAACCTATATACCTGAAACTTTCTTCTCTAACTAAGACAAAAGAGAACAAGGGACTAAAAAATTAACGAAAATTTTGTTGATTTCCACAACAATCAAAAGATATAAATGGTATTATGTAAACGGCAGCAAAATTACCATGCTAAGGGAAGAAAAGGAATCCTTGACAAAAGACTCAGAACCTCAGCAACACACGTCCGAAAGCTCACCAACTTTGGCACTTTTTTACAGTAAGAAAAGTGAGGATTCAGCACTGCCAAAAGAAAAACGAAAGAAATAACCAGAAACTGAACAATATTAACATCTGGTTTTCAAAATGAAACACCAAAATAAAAGTTCTTTCCTTTTCAGACAAGTAGGCACAACTAGCAGATTGGATAAACAGTCAACCCAACTATTTTCACCAGATAATCAAAAGTATAAATCTCAAATACACATGCACACACATGAATGCAGATAAATATGATTGAGATGCAAGACCCAGAAACTCTCGGAACAAATAGAAAGCGGCACAGACTAAAACTTCCTATAAGATTCACATATTAATCTTTTATGTCTTATCTATGTAATCTAATTTCATAAACTAATTTTTATGTCTATCTGTTTATTTTACCAGAAATTGAAAAAATATGTAAAGGCCATGATAGTTTGAGCAAGATAATATTTCTTTTCCCAGATTACACCACTACAAACTTGTTTTAGACCTCCTTTCCGTTAACTGGTTTTTGGCAAGTGAAACTGCCTTCCAATTAAGTTGGTTAAATTCTAATCTTACAATACAGTTTGTACATGGTAAAGGGTAAAGGAACATGTGGGAGTTGAGATTAAAGGCTTAAATTATGAGTCTAATTTTCTGATACCAATGTATCGTAGAAAAGTCTTATGAATGTTTTGGTACCCAAAACCCCCGTAGAAGAATAACACCAAATGCACATCCATTTTGAATTTTGAAGCATGCTGGGGTAGGCGCATAATCAGCAGGAAGCCTCAAAACTCAAGACTATGACTTTGTTCAAACAAACGCTCATCCATACAATCAAAATGAAACAACAGCCGAAAGAGACAAAGTTAAAAGAAGGATTTTTCAATCCAATCAGAGCACTTACCCAGTGCATTTGACAGAACAAACCTAATATAGTCTTACACGTTTCCGACCAAGTATCAAAAGTCAACAAGCAAAGCAAATTACTGCTCCACATACAGGTATACATAATCCTAGTGGCTAACTTGAAACCAAGAAAAAGGAAAAACCCATACAAAATCAACCAAGAAAGGCATCTCACATTTCCCATTTCACCAAGAAAGCACAATCGTCGAAGAAGAAAAGGAATCGAAAATTTTATTTAATTTTCTTTCAAGAGAAGAAAAAAACACACAAAAGAATGTTAATCCAAGGAAAGAAAAAAAACATCTGAGATCACATATAAGATTACGACAGTCGACCCATATTGTTCTGATGGCAAGAAACGCAAAACCCAGATGAGGGATTACCTTAATGCTTTCCTTTCTCTCGATGTTGCACAGAGACTGAGAAAGCGATCTCTTTCTTGGAAGGAATGATTGATTGATTGGCTGATTTTGAGGAGAGTCTCCCTTTTCTTTTATTTATTTATTTATTATTATTTTATTAGTATATACCAGTGGTAAATAAATCCATTTATTCAAAAAAAATTAAATAAAAAACAATTGGGTAAATTCGAACCGACGTGTCGCTCACGAGATGCACAGGATCTATAGACGTCCGGTTGAGATGGGGTTCGTTTCACGCGCCTGGCTCGGGAATCAGGAGACATGAAGCCCTGACCCGCACACCTTGGAATGCGCGTGGATTAAGATCCTACTGTCGGACAGTAACATAATCGAAGGTCGTATGTGAATTAAAGATCAGAAAATGAAAAAATAAAAAGGAAAGAGAAGGGGGCAATCTTTGTAAATTATGCAACCAAGGAAGGGTATTTTAGTCAACCAATTTTTCTGGAGCGGAGCGGTATATGTTATTTTCAACTTTTTTATTAATTTTAGAAAAAGGAGGGGTTAGGTGAACGTTCGTGTAGTAGTCTTGTCGGAACGTGGGACAGGAGTCTTCCTCTTTTTGCTCAAATTTCGCATTTTACTATTAAAATAAAATTATTAATTAATTTTTGAAGTGGCCCACCCCTATCTTGGTGACCGTTGGGAGGTCTCCTCCCTAACTAGCCGTTAGCGGCGTTTGCCTGCTAAATTTCCATTTTATTATTGCCTTTGTTTTTTTCTTGCTCAATCATTGGGTTGAATGGAGAATTAATCTGCTTCAATAAATTAAGGGGTTGCTTTGAGTTTATTTGTTTAAGCACCAGATTTTTCACTTTAAATTTAAAAAAAAAAAAGAAAAAAAATCTTATTTTTCTTCAGTAAAGAAGAATTAACTGTTCGGGAAAAGTTGTACAAATCATTCTACATGTGCAGTGAAAATTTAGTACTTTTTTCTCAAATAGATGAGCCATTCATGTTTACTATAAATAAATCCTAACTAGTTGGTAGAAAGATTTTATAATTTATAATATTTGATGTCGAAATCAATAGACTTGTTCGTCAAGAATATCATTATCTGGAGTCCATAAGAGTTTAGGTTGTTCCAAATTTTAAACTATACAAGTGTCCAAACTCTAATGGCGATGATCTTCGAGTAGAATAACACTAATTGTAGTTTTGCTTTTGCTACTAAACCTAGTGTTAGTTAGGTGAAGACATTCAAGGTTTTGCACTTCTCAAGAAAATATAAAAAAAATAGAAACAACACATTTGATCCATGGAATAAAATAGAAAAAAATAGAATACCAATTAGATGGAAACAAAATAAAACAAGAATATAATAGAATAATTATTATGTAGTTTAGTTAAAAGAATGAAATTGAGTGGGAATTGTGATAATAATTCATTCTAAGTTTTTATTGATAAGAATAGCTTGGGAATAAAAGTAAATGATAAAATGACAAAATTACCTTTTATTATAATAGAATTTATTTTCATAAAAAAAATACCCTTTATTATAATTTACTAAAATTTATACCGAAAAATAAAAGTACCTTTTATTATAATTTAATAATATTTTTCCTTTTTTAATATTTTAATTTCTATTTTCATTAAAAATTTAAAATATTAATAAGTTTTAATTTATTATTAAAATATTAATATGATTTTTTGTTTTAATTTCTTTTTATTTTTTCTCTATTTGCATTTTTCATTTTTTTTATTTGCTTAATTTCTATTTTCATTAACAATTTAAAATATTAATAATTTACTAATTTATTATTAAAAGAAAATACCAATTAATATCCATTCATTATTAATATTTAACAATTTTAAATTATTAATAATTTATTAATATTAATAATTTAATAATATTAATTATTATCCAAATCTCTTAAAAGGATTAAAATTAATATTTTGGATTCATAATATTATTTTGAAAATTATTTCAAGACTTATGAACACCAAAAAGATGAAATCTTAAAAGAATATTACAATTTTATGAATAAATATAAATTTTAATTGAATTCTTTGAGTGGTTTGAAAACTATTATGAGATTCAAACAATAAATACAATAAAAACCAGTAATAAATGGCAAACTAACAAAAAGGAAATCGAATCACAACACCCTCCTCTTACAGAAGTCCAATATACACACAAAAACACAGGAATTAGAGCTACCCCATTAAGAATGAGAGCACCTGAATTAGGAGAAAATGTTTCCTCGAAATATATAAAGATGATAGTTGAACAAAACAATTATACAAATTTAAATCTGCACACTATATCACAACAACTAGATAAAGTAGAAATCTTAGTGGAAAACCAACCTCAACGTACTCAAAATTTATCAACAGGAGAAAATAGAATTGAAACCCCAAAATCTTCACAACCAGTATTTACACCATTTGAAGTACCAAAAAAATATCACCATGAACAACAGAATCAATTTTTAAAAGAAATACAAGACAGAATTGATGCTTTAGAAAGCCAAAATTCAAGAATAATCATTCTAGAAACTCCAACGCAACAATCCCGCACAATCCATACCATAGAAACTCAAAGCTATTCAGAAGAATTAGATGACCAACAAATCAATAAAATGGTTTGGAAAGAACCACAAAAATACTATTATCCCAAAATGACAGCCCCATATCTAAATATTGAAGAAAAACCAATATTTCAAAACAAATATAATGCTAATACAATTTACAAATGGAACATAGATGGAATCTTTGAATATAACATTCTCAGTACACTCCAGCAAATGACAATGGTTTCAAATGTTTACAAAACCCAAAACCAAATTGGTCAAATTACAGATCATGCTATAGCACACCTCCTAGTTGCTGGATTTACAGGACAACTAAAAGGATGGTGGGATAATTATCTTACAACAAATCAACAAGAAGAAATATTAAAAGCTACCAAAAAAGATAATGATGGCAACTCTATTTTAGATAATCAAGGAAGAGAGATACAAGATGCTGTTGCAACTCTCATCTTCTCAATATCCAAACATTTTATCGGAAATCCCTCTCACTTAAGAGATAAGAATTCAGAATTATTGTCAAATTTAAAATGCAAAAAATTAACTGACTTTAAATGATACAAAGATATGTTTATGACTAGGGTCATGCAAAGATCAAACAACAATCAACCTTTCTGGAAAGAAAAATTCTTAGCTGGACTTCCTACATTATTAGGAGAAAAAGTTAGGAATCAAATAAGTGAAACTTATAAAGGAATAATACCTTATGAAAATTTCACATATGGAGAACTTATAAGTTTTACTCAAAAAGAAGGACTAAAAATTTGCCAAGATTTAAGACTCTAAAGACAATTAAAGAAAGAAAGAAAATTATGCACAAAAGAATTGAGATCATTCTGCTAACAATTTGATATAAAAAATGAATCTTCTTTTTCAAAATCCTGTTGCACTACAAGACCAACAAAACAAAAAAGACATAAGAAAAATCTCCAAGAATATTATCAAAAACCAAAATATAAGAAACATTAATTTATTAAAATCTCTATCAATTGATACAAATCAAATTAATTCTTTAATCAATAATAAGCAAGATCAAATCACCTACTTAAAAGAAGAAGTTTCTTTTGAAAAGATTAATCAACAACTAACCACTAAAGAAGTTAAGCAACAGATTGAGCAAATCAGAAAAGAAATAGAAGAGACAATCTGTTCCGATATTCCAAATGCATTTTGGGACAAAAAGAAACATAAAGTAGAATTGCCTTATACAAAAGATTTTAATGAAAAACAAATCCCCACAAAAGCTAGAGCAATACAAATGAACAAAGAAATGGAAGAATTTTGCCAAAAAGAAATTAAAGATTTACTAGACAAAAAATTAATCAGGAAAAGTAATTCACCATGGAGTTGTTCTGCTTTCTATTTAATAAAAAATGCAGAAATAGAAAGAAGAACACCAAGCCTTGTCATTAATTATAAACCATTAAACAAAGCACTAGAATGGATAAGATATCCAATCCCAACAAAGAAAGATCGTTTTCAAAAATTATGTAACGCAAAAATATTTTCAAAATTTGATATGAAATTAGGATTTTGGCAAATCCAGATAAAAAAAACTGAAAGATACAAAACAGCATTTACAGTTCCATTTGGGCAATATGAATGGAATGTAATGCCTTTTGGATTAAAAATTGCATCATCAAAATTTCAAAGAATTCTATTAAAATTTTATATTTATTCATAAAATTGTAATTCTCACGACCCGATACTCCCCTCGAGCCCATGACAACCGCCGCGTTGTCCCGATCGACACTCGTTACCCAGAATGTCAACCGGAATCCCACAATGCTTTAATATCAGCTTCTCATTTTTCCTGTGAGTAATTGTTGCCAAATATTGTGTTCTAAAATATTTTAAACTGTTTCCAACTTAAAACAAATAAAATAATAATTTTCGTCTCACAGGGGTATTTTGGTCATTATTCCCAAAAATTTTGAAACCAGCTAAAATGCAATATACAAGTGCAAAACACATAATTCATAATCAAAATGAGTTTAAAAGTCTAAAATCTTCGTTTAAAATGAAATTATGATTATTTGGATATAATAAGATAACAAAAGAAATATTAAGCAAAATATTCTATTTTCTTATAAAATAATATTTTTAGAGTTATACATAAATAAATTTTGTAGCGTAAAAGTTAAATAAATTCATACATACTGTAATTCAAGAAACCAAAGTATAAAATTTAATTTACAGTGACACGTGGGCCCACGAATAACTAAAAGTATTAAAAGAAATGAACCTACAGTTTTTGGATGTGGCAAGTCCAACTGAAGTCCTCAACGATATTAGTTATCTACAATCTATTTTGAGCTTGAAATGGGTGGAAAGGAGGGTGGTGAGATTATAAAATCCCAGCGAGTAAACAAATACCATCTAAACCATCTAAAGTCGAGTAAATGGATATAGATAAAACAATTTAACATACTAAAATTCATCACCTTTCAACTTGTTTCAACCAAATAAAATTTATTCATATAAATCGAGTAATTAACATGGCTTATGAATTTCTTAAAGCTTAGCTCATGCCAAAAATTATTCTCATACTTAGTTATCAAGGATACCTTGATCGAGGGCTATCCCAAACCGAGTCTGCCAAGGCTATTAAAAAGTTATATACTCATAAATCATGTTTTTATTTAGAAAATATAGTTGTTCCTTGGCGTTGGCTGAGTTCGCCCTCAAGTGGTGGTTTGGCGTGCAGTGAACTCTAAAAGTTATACCTCGGGAGTTACCCTACTCGCCTCTCCAACCGAGATAAAATATGTCAGGATTTCGTGCCCCTCTAATAGGCTAGTCCACAGAACCCAGCCCACTGCAGCAAGTAATACCCACCATACAATAAAATTTTGACAGCATGACGTGACTAATATTATACTACCCAGCCTGTAAATGTAAAATAGAACAATTCATACAGTTCACCAAAACCACAACCCAGCCAGTCATGCCAACACATTAACATAAGCCATCAATTCAGATCATAAATTTACAACACATCAGGGGTCTCCAATTACTCTATTTTCAAAATCATCATTCAATTTCAAGACAATTTATAAAATCTTTTCATTTAAACACATTTTGTTTATAAACATAAAGGTTTACCATTTAAACCCATTTTTCATAAAATCATAAAATCGGATAAAAACCACTTTAGATAATTAAGACGATAGTAAGGTTACTCACCGTACTAGGAGTTCGATATACTCCTATTTTTGGGTCTTCGGGCATAATATCTTTACCCTTGTTAGAAGGCTCACCACCTATACATTATACGTGACACGAATTTCAATAAATTATGTTAATTTATCATAAACTATTTCAAGCTCTATAAATCTATATGAATGCACGAAATGTGATGCAAAATGTCCGAATAGCCGTTTAAATACGGTATTCAACCTAATTCGCACTATTCTCGGTGTAATTGGCTAAAACCTCTAATTTAACTCCAAATCAATTTCTTTCACTTTCTACACTCCAATTATACTTCAAATACCTCAATGACTGTGAATATGTTTCAATTTATCAGTCCGAACCATAAATCGAACATGTCTATACTTTAGGTAAAAATTTAGATTTTCATGCCAAAATTTTTCATTAAATTTCTAGCCTCACCAATCATTAAATACCACCAAAATATCATGAAATATCATCAATTTCAGCCTCAATATCCTCCCTTGGAAATTCGGCCTTTTGTGGGTAATAGAGAAAATGAATTTTTCTTGTTGGCTTTTCTTGCTACACATCACTAACTAACTAAAAACACTAGAATATCTTAAAATCTAACCAAAACATCATCAAATTCTCTCTCTTAAGTGTTCGGGTAGCAAGGGGTTCATCATGAAAACTTGATTTCTAAGCATGGAAAATGGAAAAGAAAGCATGGGTAGTGTAAATCACAAGTCAAAATCAAGAAATTTTACTTTTATTAGCTTAATCCCTTGAAATCCCACACTTTTTCTTCAATTTTCCCACCTTGGGTTCTTGTTCTTCTTTTCTTCCTTTTGTTTTCCTTTGGCTGGCCATATGAAGAGAAATGGGCCGATTTTATATTGATTTATAATGAAAATAATGAATGGATGAGATTTTGACACGTCACCATTCCATTGGTCCATGTGTCATACTTAGCCATTAAGCAATCTCTCTCCACCACTTAAATTTTCTCAATTATCCATGATAATATTGGGTAAAATTCATGTGCTGGACAAGTGTTGGGTGGTGTAAAATTATAATTTTGCCCTTGAGGTGACAAAATTACCATTTTACCCTTATACTCCGAAAAATATCGAAATTAAAATTTTTCACTTCTCAATCTCAAATCATAGTCCAATAAGTCAAATATGATCAAAATCTTTCAAAAAAATTTCCATTTTGTCCTCGAGTGGTAAAATTACCATTTTGCCTCTAGATAGTGAAATTTCCAATTTGACTCTAAATTGGTCTTCGAACCCCAAATCACCATTTTAAATCATTCCTGGACTGTAAAATTTTCAATTTCACCCTAAAATCTTTATTCGATCTAGTTCGAGGCTTAAATCAACTTTGTTGTACCTCTAGGTACAATACCGACTTTTGTAAATTTTTCGGCACTCTCGTAGCATGCAAACATGCTATCCATCACATGTATGTCATGACAAGTATTTTATAAGGTCGAGCTTTACAGTAATATTCTTTTAAGATTTCATCTTTCTGATGTTCATAAGTTTTGAAATAATTTTCCTTTTTTGCTTATTTTTCTTTGAATAAAATTATTTTCTACACCAATCCTTATCAATTTCAAATTCTTTTTCTAGTACAAATAGTTCTGAATTTTGTTCAATATTTAATTTTGGATTATTGGTCATTGAAGAATATGTGGGTGACATGTTGAGAGAATTTGTTGAACTATTTTCTTGCGTAGTGTAAATAGGTTGAGGAATATTCGAGGAGTTATCTACTCCTTATAAGTTTGTTCTGACTGTTGAAGGTATTGAGGATACAGAAGCTCTGGCTGTCCTAAAATCTGTTGCTATTTCAGATGGATTTTCTCTTAATATATTTATGCTCCTTATGGAGGCTGTTATTTGTTCAGTATCAAAAGATTGTCTAAAGGGTACCCTTGGTGGCCTATTGAAGACAAGTTCTACTAAACCATCTCTGTATTCTGCTTCATGGTTTATTTCTGTATTCTGGATAACGACAGGATTTGTTGCTCATTCTATTTTCCATCTATTTGGAAGTTGTACTTCATGCCATTGGATTGTCCTAGGTATTACTGTATGGGATCTAGTCAATTTGTTTGTATTAAAAGAGTTTCTCCTTTTAGGCTGTGAATTAAAGCTTTTGTATTAATTACAGATTACGTTGCTTTGTAATATAATCTATACACTACAGTTAGTGGTTTAGATCCTTGCATCATTTTATAATTATGAGTTTGAATTTGAAGTATTAGTGAGCTTAAGATATTTCTATCTTTCAATGAAACCATAAAATTTAGAAAGCAATTAAAATGTATTGGTCCTCTGCAGAGACTTGTTTCTATAGTTCCTAACAAAGAATCATTCAAATGAAGATGTCTTTTATCTCTTAATACTATAAGGATTGAGGTATCCAATCCTTCTTTGGTAAGAGATTTTGCTCCTACGTGAACTAATTCAAAATGAATATAATTATATTTTTTATTTCTGAGTTTTTGAATGGTATCTTAATCCAGTAAGTGGATATTTTCATATTGATTTTGAATTGGTATTCCTTTTTCTTTTGTTTTTATTAAATATCCACAAAAGGAATTTAAATGTAAAGCATGAAATGTTGAAGATTTGTAGATTTGATTTTGGGGAACTCTTGAAATTTCCCAATTATCTATTTCTTGAATAATATTTTCATAATGAATATTTTCTTCATTGATGCTCTAGGTTTGGTTAGAGTTTGAATTGGAACAGAAGGTAGTTCTTAAAAAAGGTAACATGTTTTCAATGTATTTTCCTACATAGAGGGTTTCTACTGTTATGGTGATTTATATTAATTTTACATACAGGGAGAAATTATGTCTAACACGCCTATCCCTCGACTTAACAGACTGGTTTCCTAAGGACTCAACAGTAATTAATATAGTATCAACCAAACAATTAAAACCAGAACTAGCAAAATAAAATGAAAAGAAAATGCTTCAAATTTAAGAAAATACCTTTTGCTCCGGTGTGGCTCTGATACCAACACTCTACAGGAACGATCATCGAGAGAATAATATTATTATGAAATATGATTTAAGAAATAGATAGGGAATACAAGAGAATTTTTTGAGGAAGTTTGGTTCTTGGAACCTTGTTCTAAGAACTTTTGAGGAGTTCTTCTTCTATGAGGCTTTATATAGACAGCCTTTTACATTTGAATTTGGATTTCAATTACATTTCAATTTCATTTACAAAAGTACTATCTTTCTCATGATTTTTCTTTGGCAAACAGCTTTTACTATGGATGCCTTTGTCAGAGAATCTTTTGTATTTCCCATGATTTTTGGTAAATAGCTTTTTACCATAGTTAGCTTTTTTACTGTAGATGCCTTTGGCAGAGAATCTTTTGTATTTTTCGTGATTTTTGGTAGACAGCTTTTTACCGTGGACGCTTTTGGCAGGGAATCTGCTTTGGTGCTACTTCTTACTATAATTACCTTTGGCAGGGAATTTTCTTTGATGCTGCTATTATTTTCTTCTTGAGGGAATATAATCCTCATCTTAAGAAAGATCTGCTGTGGCTTTGGAGGAAGCAGTCTTTTCTTGTTCTTCTTCTTCATCTGAGTCTAAGGAACTTAACATTTCTGCCATTATCTTCTTATACTCAGTTTTTGTTTTGGCTTGTGCTAGTAAGGCACTGGCTTGGGATTTTGCTTGTAGAAATCTTGCATTTTGTTGCAAAGCTTGGGGATCTTTGCATAATTGTGGATTCTTTTCGAACCATGTTAATAGATACTGGTGGTCATATTTGTTGTCATCAAATTTATCCCACCATTTTGTTTTGAAGGTCTTGATTACCATCCAGGCTCCAAAATGGGGATCAATGTCATAAGAATAATCCCACGACGTAATCCATGAGATGATTAATTTGGAAAACAAATGGATGGAAACATGTAAATTTGCTTGGTCTTTTTCAAGTTGAAAATTTTGGAGAAACTTATCATATAATTACTCTATTTTTGGTGGAAGGATTTCCCTTAATGGTCCAAACCAATTCCACCAATGGGAAAACCATATTGGAAATTTGTATTGTGTTCCATATTTAAAAAACATTAACCAGGAATGCCGGTTATATTTGTTGTTGAATAAAAAGGTGTTGAACCATGCCTATTGGCAGTCCTAATAATTAAAAACTGGGTAGTGGTCAACCGTTTTTGGAAATCTTTGATATTGGTTCAAATCTTCTCCTTAGTCTATGGGCCTTAAAACCTTTAAGATTTGGGCCGTATAATGGGTTATATGTCAAACCCTGCTTTGTAAAATAATTATAATGTCATTCACATGCTCGATAGAATGTTTGTATATTTAAGAAGTTCGAGAAATCGTTAAAAGATGATATTGCCCCTAATGGTACCATTGAGTCGATTAAGCCTCAAACTAGTTCAAATATGAATTTTAAGGTGAAATTAAGAGTTTCACAGTTCATGGATGACTCAAAATGGTAATTTGGAGTTCGAGGATCAATTTGGAGTCAAAACGGAATTTTCACTATCTAGGGGTAAAATGGTCATTTGCCACTTGGGGACAAAATGAAAATTTTTAGAAAAGATTTTTTTTTGGGTCCATTTGACTTATTGGAGTATGATTTGAAGTTTAGAAGTGAAAAATTTTAATTCCGGTATAATTTGGAGTATAAGGGTGAAATGGTAATTTTGCCACCCCGAGGGCAAATCAGTAAATTTTCACCCCCGACACTTGTCAAGACCAAGGGATTTTATTCATCATGGAAATGGATAAACATGAGAAATGTGTGGTGGAGAATTAAAGAATTAAAAGTCAAATATTTAAAATTTGAGCCAATAAAGAAATGTTATGTGTCATGTTTTTATTATTTTATTATTTCTTTACAAAAAGGCAAAAAAATCAGCCCATTTCTCCCATAGTGATCAGCCAAACCAGAAGAGAAGAGAAACCAAGGACGAACAAACCCTAGGTGGGAAAAATCAAAGAGAAAGTGTTGGAATTCAAGGATTTGATCAAGTAAAGGTAAAATTTCTTTGATTTTGCTAGTGATTTACCTTACCCATGCATTTTTCCTTAATTTCCATGGTTAAATTACATGTTTTCATGATGAAATTATGGCTGGTCAAAATGGGTATGGAGAGAGAAAGATGTTGGAATTGTTTGATTTTGAGTTATGTTGGTGTTTAGAGTTAGTTAAACATGTTTAGAAACAAAACAACAAGAAAAGAATCCATTTTCCCCATGAACCTTCAATGGCTGAAAGTTCCAAGAAGAAAAGTGAAGATAAATTTGCCTAATTGTGTGTTAATTAGTTGTGCTTGGTGAATTGAGGGATTGGAAAAGAAATGGAGAAAGTTGGAGTGAAATTGGACGCATTGGCCAATTTATTGGATGAAAATTTGACTTAGGTCAATACCGGGTCTAGATGGCTACCTGTGCATTTTTCATTTCATATCATGCATATATATCGAGCCTGAAATAGCTTATGACTGTTAGACACAATTTAATTGAAATATGTGCCATGGATTAAGGCTAGGTGGTGAGCCATTAGATACAGGTAAAGGACTGTACTCGCGGACTGAAAATAGGAGTATATCGACTCCTAGAACAGTGAGTAAACTTACATCATCTTAATTATCTAGAGTAGATTTATTTAATTGTGTGATTTTATAGAAAATGGTTTAATTGGAAAATTATTGTGTTTTATGGGAAAATGAGATTTTATAAAATAATTTTATAAAATTTTTGAAAATTTAATAATGATTTCAAAAATAGAGTAATTGGAGACCTATACTATGATTGTGTTGTTTATCTATGATTTTACATTAAATGGCTTATGATAAATGTGGGTATGACTGGTTATTTTTATGATTTTAAGAATATGTGAATTGCTTTGATTTGCCTTGAATGTGTTAAGTGAGCCATGTCATACTATTGTGATTTTATTGGTTCGTAGATTATAAAGTGGGCACTGTAGTGACGGGAGTTCCATGGGCCAGCCTAATTAGAGGGGCACGGTTCCCAATTATTGAGCTTACCTCGATTAGAGAGGTGCGTAGAATAACTCCTGAGGTAGGATTTGTGGGCACTGCAGTGACGGGGGTTCCGTGGGCCAACCTAATTAGAGGGGCACGGTTCCCAATTATTGAGCTTACCTCGATTGGAGAGGTGCGTAGGATAACTCCCGAGGTAGGATTTGAGTACACTTCACGTTGGCCACCACGTGAAATTGGGACTCAGCCAACGCTGAGGAACGGCTGTGTTGTTAGAGGTGAAATGTGTTTGTGTGTGTGACAATAAACAGCCTTGGCGGTCTCAGTAAGATGCCTTCGCGGGGTATCCCCGAGAATGGATTTTTGGCAAGGGCCAAGTTTTGAAAAGTGCATAAGCCATGTTGAGTAATTGGATGAAATCCAATTATTTATATAAGTTGGGATGAATTATTTTAATTGTCTCATATTACTCGGCTTTAGATTATTTTGATGATGTCTGTCTACTCACTGAGATTTTATAATCTCATCCCTTCTTCCTATACATTTTTCAGGCTCAGGACAATTTGTTGATAGTTGATTAAGACGAGAATTAATCTCGGAGTTGCATCTTATAAAGTAAAGGTTCGTAACCCTACATTTTATTAGTCAGTTGGGGGCCCACGTGTCACTGTAAAAGTAATTTTATTCTTCAGTTATTTGATTTAAAATATGTATGAATATATTTAGCTTTTACACCATGTTTTTGGCGAGTTTTTGTATTTTCGAAGAACAATGACGAAAATGCCCTTATGAGCCAGAAAGTAATATTTTATTGTTTTGATTTGGAAATGACTTATGATTTTTTTGAAATGTGAGATTTAATAACTGTCGCTCATTGGGGAGATGTAGAAGCTGATGCTAAGCCTTGCGGGGTTTCGATCGGCATTCGGGGTAATGAGTGCCTATCGGGACGTCGCGGCGGTTGTCACGGGCTCGATGGAAGTTCCGGGTCGTGACATTATAAGAGTAGGGTCTTTTTTATCTGTATAATGTTTGAAAAACACAAAAAATGCTATAGTTTCTAATTGGAATTCTTCATTAACCAAAAATGTTATTTTGATTAAATATCTTTGGATGGATACTTTAGTGAGAACCATCATATATTCTTGGATATCTTGGTTTTCTGTGTCAGAATCTGTAAGATTTTGAGCATTTTGGTTTTCTGTTGTTTTGAAAAGTTGGATCTAGTTTTTGATTTGTTGTTGTTCTTTTTCGAGTTTAGAAATTTTTGTTTTTATGGATTTTATTTCTAAGTTTAATTCTTCTTTAGTTGTTTTTTTTTGGTTTTTCGTATTTGTCAAAAATAATGTTTTTAATATTACATATAGGTTCTTCTTGCAGGATTGCCTTGTCTAGTTTTTTTTTTATTGAATCTTTTAATTTTTGAAGATATTCTCTCTTTAATGTTGAATCTTGTATTTTATCTACGATTTCAATCATAAATTCTTGGTCTTTTGTCGGTACATTAATTAAATTTTCACTTTCTGTTGAAGATTGAGATGTAGTATGGATTTCATCTATTTGTAAATTTTTTGAAGATTTTTCACTAATTGTTATATCAGTATCAGATGATGATGTTTCTAGAAGCATTTCATTGATTTTCTGTTCAATTTCTTCCCCTAGTTGGAGTTGATTAATTTTCTTTTTTATTTTACAATATTTTGAAATATGTCATGTTTTTCCACATCTAAAACATTTTATTGTTAAATTATTAAATTATATTAATAATTTAAAAAATCCATTCATTATTATTAAATTATTAATATAATTTTTATTTTTATTTCTTTTTCTTTTTCTTTATTTTCAATTTTTTCCTCATCATTTTCTTTTCTTTTCGTTTCTCATATCTATCACCGATCATCAGAAAAACCACTAACGATGTTGGAGTGCTAATTTGGCATTGGTCACGGCCAGATCAAGTTGTTGAACCTATCTGGCTAATGCACTACCTATCACTTCCCATAACCACGTCAACACTCAAATAGCTAGATCTAATTGTGACCAACACTAGATCGACGTTCCAACTTCGCCAATGGTTTCTTCAATGGTTGACAATAGAAAACTTGGTGGTGCCAACAACAAAGGACGGTATTGACTGTGGAAGAGAATGGCAGCAAACTTGCTTAAAAATAGAAAAGATGAAAGGTAGATCAAGAAGAGAAAGAAAAAAAAGAAGGAAAATGAATAAAAAAAACCTTTTATAATGTAAGGTTAGTAATTTTTAAAAATGATTAAAGTTATTTTTGTAAAAAAAATTTAGACTTTATTTCATTGGGTGTGGAATACTTAATACCAAGGGAGGGTATATTTTGAGGACCCTTTAAAAACAAACCAAATAGAGGAAGAAAGATTCTTTAGGACCAAATGTGTCGAAAGAGAAAGAAGAGGACTACGAGGAGGCATTAATACAAGGCTAGGAATTCTCTAAACCAATACCCAAGGTTAGCCACCGAGAGTCGCTAATTCTTAAGGTTATGGACTTGTGGTCGTTGAAATCTCTCATCGCAATTCTGAATTGTCTGAACATTTTTGGTGCTAAAGATGTCATCTCAAAAATGCAGCATAAGCATCATATTTATAGGTAAATATGTTAATCTTAATCCCACTAGGAATTTCCTTAACAAAAGTGAACTTATTCAATTAAGTCCCTGAAGTTTATACTTCTTTTCAATTAAGGTCAACGTACTTTCCAATTTTTACATTCTTAGATAATAAGTGTGACCCATTAGGTACTAATGTGTTAGGAATGAATATGCATTATAATCCAAGTTGGATAAGGATTAGATGAATCATACAACTTGCATTCATCATTAATTCTCTAATTGATTAGCCCATATTTATGAGTTAAATTTGACATCTAGTAATATGTCATGACTACTTAAATATTAAGAAGAGTTAAAAAGTTTTGACTTAACCTTTTAGTGCTCAATTTATCATTGTAATACAATCTCTCATCATCCAATATTCCGATAAGACATAAAGGATGATGCAATGTCTACTTTATGCTTGTCTTTACCATTTTAGATCTTGAAATCTTCTTAACTTGTTAATGAAATTATAAAACTCATTTTGTAATCTTCACTCAACTTTGACCAAAGATTTGATTGAGCTAAATCATGCCACATATCAATGGGCTATCTCTCTTAAATCACTTAGGGTGATGTATCATTTATCTTCATGTGGTTCATGATATTCCTAATGCACATCCCATTGTACATCCTTAGCTACGATTACCTAAGCTAATATTAAAGTATAGCAATTCTCACATAAGATAACGTAATGATTTCAAGCCTAAGGATCGCATATACAACTGACACATGAAAATATTTTCATAGACACTTGAGTGAGATACCTAATGAAATTCTCATGATGGGTCATGTTCAATGAACTTCTTTTCGTAATAAACATCCGTATGTTAGTGTCAAGTATCCTAATACTTCATTTTATGAAATCGATTGCTTACTTCACAAATAAGAAACATAACATATGCTAATCTCTCAACTTATATCAATGTCTTGTCTTGATAAATTTATTCCGTAGACATTTGAATGAAATACTCTCGATGGATAATATTTAGTGAACTTGTTCATGTAACAAACACCCACATGCTAGTTCAAGTATCACCATACTTTAATCTATAAGATTAATTGGTCACTTTATGAGTGAGAAACATAACCTCATGACAGTCTCTCAAAGTTGTTAATGTCCAATCCTAATAAAGCATCAACTAGGAACATTTTAGAAATAACACTTTGATGTAATAAAGATCTCATAATTATAACATTTTGTAATTCCTTTTACAAAGCATATTTTATTCCTTGGAATTTTATGTTATTAGTTTGTTTTTTTTTTTAAATTATGTAATTTTTATTGTTAAATGCCAAGACCCAATTTGGCCTTTGTAAAGCCCGACCTTATAAAATACTATTCATGACATACATGTGATGATAGCATGATTGCATGCTAGGAGAGTCCCGAAAAATTTACAAAAGTCGGTATTGTACCTAGAGGTACAACAAAGTTTATTTAATCCTCGAACTAGATCAAATAGGAATTTTAAGGTGAGATTAAAAGTTTCACAGTTCATGGATGACTTAAAATGGTAATTTGGAGTTTGAGGATCAATTTGGAGTCAAATCGGAATTTTCACTAACTAGGGGCAAAATGGTCATTTGCCACCTGGGGACAAAATGGGAATTTTAGAAAAGATTTTTTTTTTGACCCCATTTGACTTATTAGAGTATGATTTGAGGTTTAGAAGTGAAAAAATTTTTAATTTCGGTATAATTTGGAGTAAAAGGGTAAAATGGTAATTTTGCCACCTTAGGCGCAAAATTGTAATTTTCCACCATCAAGATATTTTTCCAGCACATGGTCTTCCTTTATCTTCATCTTTGACCCTTGACTAATCATGTGGTGGAGATAAAATGTTTAATTTTTAAAATTTTAAAAACGGACCAATGACATGATGCCACATGTCATGCCTTTATTAATTTATTATTTTCCTTTTTAAAAGGCACAAAAATCAGCTCATCTTCCACCCCATAGCCGGCCAAACCAGCAAGAAGAGAGAGAAAACAAAAACAAAACCCTAGAGCGAGAAAATCAAAGAAAAAGTGTGAATTTTCAAGGAAATTAAGTGAAAAAGGTGAGATTTTTTCTATTAAGCTTGAGTTTTCTTATTCCCAAGCATTTCTCTTTATTTTCCATGATTAAATTACATGTTTTCATGATGAATTCAATTCTGAAAAAATGGGTTAGGAGAGAGAAAGTTGTTGGATTTATTTGATTTTAATTTATGTTAGTGTTTTTAGTTAGTTTAGCATATTTAGAAACAAAACAACAAGAAAAGAATTTATTTTCTCCCCCAACCATTAATGGCTGAATTTACCATGTAGTGAGTGAGGATGAGTTTGATTTTATTCTAGGAGAATTGGTTAAGGAATAATGAATTATGAGCCTAGAAAAATAATGAGAATTTTCGGAGCAAAAATATGAATTTTTACCCACTAGGGGTATTTTCGTAATTTGCTGTTGGGACTGATAATTTGCACCACACTGAGGGACATTAAGTTAATTTGGGTGCAATTGAGGTATAGAAACTGAAAAGAATTAAATTGGAGTTTAAACGGACCCGTTAGGAATTTAATCGGGTGATAAGACGAATTAGGCCAATACCAGGTTTAGATAGTTACCAGTGCATTTTTGGCATTCCATATCATGCATTTGGTAGTCTAAATTAGTTTAATTTTGATTGACTACCAACTTGGTGAAATTCTCGATTTTGTACTGTGTCAAGGTGGTGAGTCCTCCGATAAAGGCAAGGAAATTGCATCCGAGGACCAGTAGACAGAGTGCTTCGAAAGTTTGCATTCTAGACATTGTGAGTAAACTTATTGTCATTTTAATTATCTAGGGTGGTTTTTAGATGCTTTCATGAATTCTATGAAAAAAGAAATTTAAAAAGGTAAATTTTCATGTTTTATGAATAAATGTGTTTCAATGAAATTAATTTATAAATTGTTTTGAAATTAATAGTGATTTTGAAAAATAGAGTACACGGAGACTGTTAATTGTGACAATTTGATTGTTTAAATTAACTGGCTTATGATAAATCGAGCATGATTAGCTAGTTGGCAATTGTATTGAAATGCGAATTGTTTGGTTACCTTGAAAAACTGCGAATTACAAAATTTCCATATCATGTTATTGAGTTTTTTTATATGGTGGATTATATATTAATTAATCACTGCAGTAGGGGGTTTCTGTGGACCAGCCTTTTAGAGGGGCACGGTAAACCCCATTATATTCTTACCTCGAATGGAGAAGCGCGTAGGGTATCTCCTGGGGTAAAGTTTAGGGTTCACTTCACGCTAAACCACCACGTGAGGGGAAACTCAGCCAACGCCAAGGAACGACTATGTTTTCAAAACAAAAACATGATTTATGTGAAATGTGAATTTTAATAGCCTTGGCGGTCTCGGTAGGATGCCTCGGCCAAGGTGTCCCCGAGAATGGATTTATGGCACAAGCCTAGATTTTTATAAGATTCATAAGCCTTTTTACGTATTTTGAACGAGATGTGTTCTAATTGTATAACCCAGTTTATGATGATTTACTTTATTGTCTCCAAGTACTCAACTCTAGATGTTTATGATGATGTTTGTTTACTCATTGGGATTTTATAATCTCACCACCCTCATTTCCACCCATTTCAGGTTCAGTATAGACTGTAGATAGCTGATCTCATCGAGGACTACAGTGGGATCTGCATTTTCCAAACTGTAGGTTCACAATCCTCTTTACTTTTGTTTATTCGGGGCACTCTTGTTATTGTAAATTAAATTAAATATTTTGGCTTACTGTATTTAAGTATGTATAAATTTATTTAGCTTTTACGCTATAAAAATTATTCACGTAGAACTTTATAAATATTGTTTTATAAGAAAATAGAATATTTTACTTAATATTTCTTTCATTTTCTTATTATATTCAAATAACCATAATTTCGTTTTAAATGAAGATTTTAGACTTTTAAACTCATTTTGAATATGAATTATGTGTTTTGTACTTGTATATTACGTTTTAGCCAGTTTCAAAATTTTTGAGAAAAATGACCAAAATACCCCTACGAGACGAAAAATTAATATTTTATTTGTTGAAAGTTGAAAACAGCTTAAAATCTTTTAGAACACGATATTTGACAATGCAGAGAAACTGATAGTAAAGCCTTGCGGGGTTTCGGGTTGACATTCCGGGCAATAAGTGTCTACCGAGATACCGCGGCGGTTGTCACGGGCTCGAGGGGAGTACCGGGTCGTGACAATTCGATTGGTATCAGAGCTTTTGGTTTTAAAGATCAACGTTTGTAGTTTTAAAGTTGTTTTAAAAATTTACAATATCAGTGTGGCCTCGGATTAAGTTAAGTTAGGTTAGGTTGAATAGAATGCATGCATCTGCATATAGAGCCTAAGGTTACCTAAACTTGCTCATATTTTTTTATAGATTACAATGCCTTCTCGACGCAGACGCCCACCTCTCACTAGATCGGTTGGGAGGGGAAGAGGCCGTTCCCAACGTTATCAGTCAGATACAGTAGAGGAGGAATCAGTTGCATCTACCATTCGGGCAGCACCTGCTGCTGAGCAGGCCGATAGTCCTCCACATCCTCCATCTCCTCAGCCACCTATGGGTATTCCCACCATGCCTACTGAGGCAGCACAAACATTGGCAGCTTTCTTTGCAACAATGGCTGGTCAAGCTCAGACTGGTCAAGTTCCACTTGTAGTGCCTCCAGCTACTCCTTTAGTTCCACCACCAGTACAGGATGTATCCATTTCCAAGAAGCTGAAGGAGGCTAGGCAATTGGGTTGTGTATCTTTCACGGGTGAGTTGGATGCCACTGTGGCAAAGGACTAGATTAATCAGGTTTCAGAGACTCTCTCTGATATGGGATTAGATGATGACATGAAGCTGATGGTGGTTACGAGATTATTAGATAAGAGGGCTCGTACTTGGTGGAATTCGATGAAGTCTCGTTCCGCTACTCTTTAAACATGGTTCGATTTTCTCAAGGAATTCGATGGTCAGTATTTCACTTATTTCCATCAGAAAGAAAAGAAGAGAGAATTTCTAAGTTTGAAACAGGGAAATCTAACTGTAGAGGAGTACGAGACTCGTTTTAACGAATTGATGTTATATGTGCCGGATCTGGTGAAATCTGAGCAGGATCAGGCCAGCTATTTCGAGGAAGGGCTCCGTAATGAGATTAGAGAGTGAATGACAGTGACTGGTAGGGAGCCACATAAGAAGGTGGTACAGATGGCTTTACGGGCTGAAAAGCTCGCGACTGAGAATAAGAAGATTCAGACTAAGTTTGCAAAAAGGAAGAATCTTGGTATGTCTTCTAGTCAGCCAGTAAAAAGAGGCAAGGACTCAACGACTTCAGGGAGCACTACTTCTGTTTTCGTGACATCTCCTCGACCTCCATTTCCACCATCACAGTAAAGACCTTTGAGGTTTAGCAGATCTGCTATGACTTGTTCTGGGAAGAGTTTCGGAGGTTCTGACAGATGCAGAAATTGTGGGAATTATCATAGTGGGCTATGTAGAGGGCCAACAAGATGTTTCCAATGTGGACAAACGGGTCATATTAGGAGTAATTGCCCACAATTAGGACGAGCCACTATAGCTGCATCATTTCCACCAGCTCTCACTGATATGCAGAGGAGAGATTCTTCTGGGTTACCACCGAGACAGGGAGTAGCCATACGGTCCGGTGTGGAGAGTAATACCCTGTCGCATCCACCTTCGAGACCACAGACTCATACCGCGACAAGAGTTTTTGCTGTAACAAAAGATAAGGCACGAGTCCGACCTGGAGCAGTGACAGGTACTATGTCTTTATTTGATAAAGATGCTTATGTTTTGATAGATTCTGGCTCAGATAGATCTTATGTGAGTACGACATTTACATCAATTGCTGATAGAAACCTGTCACCATTAGAGGGAGAAATTGTAGTGCATACCCCTTTAGGAGAACAGTTGATTAGAAATACTTGTTATAGAGACTGTGGGGTAAGGGTTGGTGAGGAAGAATTTAGGGGTGACTTAATTCCTCTAGAGATCTTGGATTTTGATTTAATATTGGGTATGGACTGGTTAACTACACATCGGGCGAACGCGGATTGTTTTCGAAAAGAAGTTGTTCTTTGAAATTCGGAGGGAGCAGAGATTGTGTTTGTAGGGGAACGTTGAGTATTACCATTTTGTGTAATCTCAGCCATCAAAGCTTCGAAATTAGTGCAAAAAGGGTATCTGGCTTATTTGGCATACGTGATCGATACTTCAAAAGGGGAACCTAAGTTAGAGGATGTCCCAATAGTAAGTGAGTTTCCTGATGTATTTCCTGATGATTTACCGGGACTACCTCCTGATTGAGAGCTTGAGTTCCCTATTGATTTACTTCCGGGTACCGCACCTATTTCTATTCCTCCATATAGAATGGCTCCAGCAGAGTTGAAGGAATTGAAAGTCCAGTTGCAAGATTTGGTGGATAAAGGTTTCATTCACCCTAGCATTTCTCCTTAGGGAGCACCAGTTCTATTTGTAAAGAAGAAGGATGGTACTCTTCGATTGTGTATCGATTACCGTCAGCTGAACTGAGTGACCATCAAGAATAAATACCCTTTACCCCGGATAGATGATCTTTTTGATCAATTACGAGGTGCTATGGTATTCTCTAAGATTGATTTGAGATCTGGGTACTATCAGTTGAGGATTAAGGAGCAGGATGTACCCAAGACTACCTTCAGGACGCGTTATGGGCATTATGAGTTTCTGGTGATGCCGTTTGGTTTGACTAATGCCCCGACAGTTTTTATGGATCTTATGAACAGGGTGTTCCATCCATACTTGGATAAGTTTGTGATAGTATTCATCGATGACATCCTGGTTTATTCGAAGAATGATGATGAACATGCTGCCCATTTGTGCATTGTGTTGCAAACTTTGCGCGAAAGACAACTCTATGCCAAGTTCTCTAAATGTGAATTCTGGTTGAAGGAAGTGGTTTTCTTGAGACATGTGGTGTCCGGAGCTGGAATTTATGTCGATCCTAAGAAGATAGAGGCAATCTTGCAATGGGAGCAACCAAGAACGGTTACAGAGATTCGTAGTTTCCTTGGCTTAGTCGGTTATTATCGGAGATTTGTTCAGAGATTTTCTTTGATAGTAGCTCCTCTGACTCGTTTGACTCATAAAGGAGTTAAGTTTGAGTGGGATGATGTTTGTGAGAATCGATTTCAGGAGCTAAAGAACCGGTTAACCTCTGCTCCTGTTTTAACACTTCCTGTTAGTGGAAAAAAATTTGTGGTATACAGCGATGCATCTAAGTTGGGATTAGGGTGTGTGTTGATGCAGGACGAGAAAGTAATAGCTTATGCTTCCCGATAGTTGAAGAAGCACGAGACGAATTACCCTACTCATGACTTAGAGTTAGCAGTAGTAGTGTTCGCATTGAAGATTTGGAGACATTATTTATATGGTGAGCGTTGTCGAATTTTTTCTGATCATAAAAGTTTGAAGTATTTGCTCACCTAGAAAGAACTTAACTTGAGACAGAGACGACGGTTGGAGTTGATTAAGGATTATGACTTAGTGATTGATTATCATCCGGGAAAAGCAAATGTTGTAGCGGATGCTTTAAGTCGTAAATCCTCATCGTCGTTAGCAACACTTCGGAGTTCTTATTTTTCGATGTTACTTGAGATGAAATCTCTAGAGATCCAGTTGAATAATGGTGAGGATGGAACCCTACTTGCTAGTTTCATCGTGAGACCTTCATTGTTGAATCAGATCAGAGAATTGCAGAAATCTGATGATTGGTTGAAACAGGAAGTTCAAAAGCTGCAAGATGGAGAAGCTAGTGAGTTTAGACTCAGCGATGATGGTACTTTGATGCTTAGAGACCGAATTTGTGTCCCTAAGGATGATCAGTTGAGATGAGCTATTTTGGAGGAAGCTCATTCTTCCGCCTACGCTTTACATCCCGGAAGCACCAAGATGTATCGGACTATTAAAGAAAGTTATTGGTGGCCGGGTATGAAACGAGACATAGCAGAGTTTGTAGCGAAATGTCTCACATGCCAACAGATCAAGGCAGAGCATCAAAAACCATCAGGTACTCTTCAGCCTTTACCGATTCCTGAATGGAAGTGGGAACACGTGACTATGGACTTTGTATTGGGTTTACCGCGGACACAAAGTGGGAAGGATGCTATTTGGGTGATTGTGGATAGATTGACTAAGTCCGTCCATTTCTTGGCTATCCATAGCACGTATACTATTGAGAGGCTGGCAAGACTTTATATAGATGAGGTTGTGAGATTACATGGAGTTCCAGTTTTTATTGTGTCAGATCGAGACCCTCGATTTACTTCTTGATTTTGGCCGAAATTTCAGGAAGCTCTTGGAACTAAATTGAGATTTAGTACTGCCTTTCATCCACAAACAGATGGTCAATCTGAGAGAACTATTCAGACATTAGAGGATATGTTACGGGCTTATGTCATTGACTTTATCGGGAGTTGGGACAGACACTTGCCATTAGTGGAGTTTGCTTATAATAACAGTTTTCAGTCTAGTATTGGGATGGCACCATACGAGGCTTTATATGGAAGGAAATGCCGAACTCCGCTCTGTTGGGATGAAGTAAGTGAGAGGAAATTGTTGAATGTGGAATTGATTGATTTGACAAACGATAAGGTCAAAGTTATCCGAGAGCGATTAAAGACAGCTCAAGATAGGCAGAAGAATTATTCGGATAAACGAAGGAAAGATTTGGAGTTTGAAGTCGACGATAAAGTTTTTCTTAAGGTTTCTCCTTGGAAAGGTAATAATTTGAAACTTTCAAGTATTAAATCTTATTTGATTATACTATTATGATAATTTGTGGTATTTATTGAATGATGAAATGTGTGATTCGATTCGCGAAGAGGGGAAAGCTCAATCCAAGATACATTGGACCCTTTCATATCATTGAAAGGATTGGGCTAGTGGCTTACAGACTTGAATTACCCCCAGAGTTAGATCGGATTCATAATGTCTTCCACGTCTCGATGTTGAAAAAGTATGTTCCCGATCCCTCTCACATTTTAGAGACACCTCCCATTGAGTTGCATGAGGATTTGAAGTTCGAGGTACAACTTGTACGTATTCTAGATCGAAAGGATCGAGTGCTAAGGAACAAAAGCATTCCAATGGTGAAAGTATTGTGGAAGAATGCTCGAATGGAGGAGATGACGTGGGAAGTCGAGAGCCAGATGAGAAACCAATATCCACATCTTTTCTTCGAATCAGGTAAGTGAAATTTTGAGGTCAAAATTTTATTTTAAGGGGGGTAGTGCTGTAAAGCCCGACCTTATTAAATACTATTCATGACATACATGTGATGATAGCATGATTGCATGCTAGGAGAGTCCCGAAAAATTTACAAAAGTCGGTATTGTACCTAGAGGTACAACAAAGTTTATTTAATCCTCGAACTAGATCAAATAGGAATTTTAAGGTGAGATTAAGAGTTTCACAGTTCATGGATGACTTAAAATGGTAATTTGGAGTTTGAGGATCAATTTGGAGTCAAATCGAAATTTTCACTAACTAGGGGCAAAATGGTCATTTGCCACTTGGGGACAAAATGAGAATTTTAGAAAAGATTTTTTTTTATCCCATTTGACTTATTGGAGTATAATTTGACTTATTGGAGTATGATTTGAGGTTTAGAAGTGAAAAAAATTTTAATTTTGGTATAATTTGGAGTAAAAAGGTAAAATTGTAATTTTGCCACCTCAGGGGCAAAATTGTAATTTTCCACCACCAGGATATTTTTTCAGCACATGGTCTTCCTTTATCTTCATCTTTGACCCTTGACTAATCATGTGGTGGAGATAAAATGTTTAAATTTTTAAAATTTTAAAAACGGACCAATGACATGATGCCACGTGTCATGCCTTTATTAATTTATTATTTTCCTTTTTAAAAGGCACAAAAATCAGCTCATCTTCCACCCCATGGCCGGCCAAACCAGCAAGAAGAGAGAGAAAATAAAAACAAAACCCTAGAGAGAGAAAATCAAAGAAAAAGTGTGAATTTTCAAGGAAATTAAGTGAAAAAGGTGAGATTTTTTCTATTAAGCTTGAGTTTTCTTATTCCCAAGCATTTCTCTTTATTTTCCATGATTAAATTACATGTTTTCATGATGAATTCAATTCTGAAAAAATGGGTTAGGAGAGAGAAAGTTGTTGGATTTATTTGATTTTAATTTATGTTAGTGTTTTTAGTTAGTTTAGCATATTTAGAAACAAAACAACAAGAAAAGAATTTATTTTCTCCCCCAACCATTAATGGCTGAATTTACCATGTAGTGAGTGAGGATGAGTTTGATTTTATTCTAGGAGAATTGGTTAAGGAATAATGAATTATGAGCCTAGAAAAATAATGGGAATTTTCGGAGCAAAAATATGAATTTTTACCCACTAGGGGTATTTTCGTAATTTACTGTTGGGATTGATAATTTGCACCACACTGAGGGACATTAAGTTAATTTGGGTGAAATTGAGGTATAGAAACTGAAAAGAATTAAATTGGAGTTTAAACGAACCCGTTAGGAATTTAATCAGGTGATAAGACGAATTAGGCCAATACCGAGTTTAGATAGTTACCAGTGTATTTTTGGCATTCCATATCATGCATTGGTAGTCTAAATTAGTTTAATTTTGATTTAGTACCAACTTGGTGAAATTCTCGATTTTGTACTGTGTCAAGGAGGTGAGTCTTCCGATAAAGGCAAGGAAATTGCATCCGAGGACCAGTAGACAGAGTGCTTCGAAAGTCTGCATTCTAGACATTGTGAGTAAACTTACTGTCATTTTAATTATCTAGGGTGGTTTTTAGATGCTTTCATGAATTCTATGAAAAAAGAAATTTAAAAAGGTAAATTTTCATGTTTTATGAATAAATGTGTTTCAATGAAATTAATTTATAAATTGTTTTGAAATTAATAGTGATTTTGAAAAATAGAGTACACGGAGACTGTTAATTGTGGCAATTTGATTGTTTAAATTAACTGGCTTATGATAAATCGGGCATGATTGGCTAGTTGGCAATTGTATTGAAATGCGAATTGTTTGGTTACCTTGAAAAACTGCGAATTACAAAATTGCCATATCATATTATTGATTTTTATTTTATGGTGGATTATATATTAATTAATCACTGCAGTAGGGGGTTTCTGTGGACCAGCCTTTTAGAGGGGCACGGTAAACCCCATTATATTCTTACCTCAAACGGAGAGGCGCGTAGGGTATCTCCTGGGGTAAAGTTTAGGGTTCACTTCATGCTAAACCACCACGTGAGGGGGAACTCAGCCAACGCCAAGGAACGACTATGTTTTCAAAACAAAAACATGATTTATGTGAAATGTGAATTTTAATAGCCTTGGCGGTCTCGGTAGGATGCCTTGGCCAAGGTGTCCCCGAGAATGGATTTATGGCACAAGCCTAGATTTTTATGAGATTCATAAGGCTTTTTACGTATTTTGAACGAGATGTGTTCTAATTGTATAACCCAGTTTATGATGATTTACTTTATTGTCTCCATGTACTCAACTCTAGATGTTTATGATGATGTTTGTTTACTTATTGGGATTTTATAATCTCACCACCCTCCTTTCCACCCATTTCAGGTTCAGTATAGACTGTAGATAGCTAATATCATCGAGGACTACAGTGGGATCTGCATTTTCCAAACCGTAGGTTCACAGTCCTCTTTACTTTTGTTTATTCGGGGGCACTCTTGTTATTGTAAATTAAATTAAATATTTTGGCTTACTGTATTTAAGTATGTATAAATTTATTTAGCTTTTACGCTATAAAAATTATTCACGTATAACTCTATAAATATTGTTTTATAAGAAAATAGAATATTTTACTCAATATTTCTTTCATTTTCTTATTATATTCAAATAACCATAATTTCGTTTTAAATGAAGATTTTAGACTTTTAAACTCATTTTGAATATGAATTATGTGTTTTGTACTTGTATATTACGTTTTAGCCAGTTTCAAAATTTTTGAAAAAAATGACCAAAATACCCCTGTGAGACGAAAAATTAATATTTTATTTGTTTAAAGTTGGAAACAGCTTAAAATCTTTTAGAACACGATATTTGACAATGGTTGCTCACAAGGGAACAGAGAAACTGATAGTAAAGCCTTACCGGGTTTCGGGTTGACATTCCGGGCAATAAGTGTTTATCGGGACACCACGGCAGTTGTCACGGGCTCGAGGGGAGTACCGGGTCATGACAGCCTTGGACTTTATGATTACATAAGAAATAAATAACAAAATAAAATAACCCTTAAGGCTCGAGCTTAGAGAGACCCGAGCCTGAAAATGGACCCAATCCAAACCAATATTCCGACCTCAACTATTGTCTAGTCCGTAGGAGACACTTAGACAAAAATAGCGCATAATCAATTTGTCAGCTTCAGTAATCACTCCCAACAAGCTTATCTGAGTGTCTGAAAGAAATTAAACTCACGGTTCGGACTGACTTTATGTTATTAGTTAATAGTAATAATAATTACAAACATAAAGATAAAGAAAGCCTTATACTAAAATCAAATGTTTAAAATTACATAATGTATCTCTCATTGCCAGAAATCTTGGCAACTATGATAGAAAAATTTTCTATCACTATTTTCTATCACAAATAATGAGTTATAGTGATAGAATTATGACTATTTTGTGACAGAAAAATTCATGTGCACTCTTCAATAATCATGTGTGTGTGTGTTTGTGTAAACCCCAAAGATAAGGAAAGTGGTTATAGTAAAGAAAATTATGAAAGAAATAAAGAGGGATTAATAGCTCAAATGAACATCCCTACATGCCATGAAAAGGTAGGAGCTCACGTGCAGGGACCCAATGGCTTGGATTTGAAAGCCAAAGGCAAATGGTGTTTTTCAACTTACAAAAATATTCCTTTTTCTGTTTAACTTTTCCTAAAATTAAATAAGGCGATTAAAGATGAAAGGTGTAGTAGAGATATAATAGGCTGGGATAGCAGGAAGTTAAAGGGGAAGGGAAATTGTGGAAGAACAAAATAGAGAGTGGGTCAACGAGTGAGCCATATAAGGGAATCTCTTTGACCTTTTTTACATTTGTGAGTGACTTTCAATGAAATTTCTCTCTAGCAAAAAGAAAAAGAAAAACTCACTTTTCTCCTCTGTGAAAAAAATGGGTTTTATTTACTACTATTGAGCAGTTAAGCCATTTTGCAGGTTTGAAGATCTCTTCATTTTTGTTTCTATTTTTTTTTTCTAAATTTGAAGGTTTGTTTTTCTCTGTTTTCTTTTTCATTTTTCAATTTAAAATTTCACTAGTTTCTCTTTTCATTTTGTTTTCTTTTTTTTGTTCTTCAGATTAGTGATGATTTCCCTCTATTTACTTTATATTTTTGGATTTTTTTTAGGATTTAAAGTTCTACAATTTCTCTTGAACTCTTCTACAACTCCAATGACCTTTCTCTTCGATGACTTTGACGGCTTTGACGACTTTTCTTCCTCTAATAGCTTCTTGCTAGTAATTTCTTTCTAGCTTTACATTTCGTTGAAGTTTGCTTGGATTCCTTTCAATTTCGATTTCCTTTTTCCTTTTTCTCTTCAAAATTCTAAAGTATAATTTTTGCTTCGATTTAGGGTTTTTCTCTTCAATTCATACATTGACCATAGATTTTAGTTTCTCTCTTCAACACATTTTATCCAATTTTAATTGTCCAAAAAGCTAAGAACTTTTAATTTATTTTCTCTTGTGTTTTATTTCCTTTTTTTCAAAAGATGGACGGAGGGACATATATGTCATTTTCCCCTTAATGGTGTTAACTGAAAAATTAAAGGAAAAAATCACAAGGTAATAAAGTGTGAATAACTAGACAAAATTGAAACATTTAAGAGATCTCTCAAATATTCCTTGCACATTGAAATCAGAACTTGGTTAACAATTATATTTCAACGTGGTGGTAATTAAGATATGCACAAGTCAAGAACACGTGAATGTTAAGCAAAGCAGGTTTTATGGCAGTTAGTTGACTCTTGATATAATTTTTTTATGATATTTTTCTATTGAATCAATAATCCAACTTGACACTAAAATATTAGAATAATTCAACTAGCCAACAACTTTTTTTTAAAAAAAAAAACAAATCCAATTGGCCAATTTTTTTTTTTTTTTTTGAAAAGAAAGAATAAAATAGAATAAGTGAAAATCTTATCTAAACTTTTCATTTTGGTCAACTGCATGTCACAAAACACATGTGAAAAGGTAGATAAACACTAGTGACAACACACAAACCCACGAATGTTAAAACACATTGTAAACCCATGGCCAAACAAAGGAATTTTAATCACTTCCGGTTCAATGAAAGATAGAAACAACTCACCATCAGTAGCATTGCGTTAGGGGTGAATGTATATATTCTTTTTCTTCCATATGACATAACCACAAGTAGACTTTTTACGTATTATTTTTAAGATGTTACAAAATGCTTGCTAATATTGATGTTAAAACCCAATACTCCAATGCAGTTGAAACTATTTATATATTTTGTTAAGTCATGATTATTGACATTCATTAATTTATTTATATATAGAATATGGCAAGTGACCATTCTTGGATGTATTTTCGGCTTGATAATAATGGATTTCTTCATAATGCATTTAAATGGAGGGTTCAACACTTTATTGACTTTGCATTTTCACAGCCAGCTTTTGTTAGTAAAAACAAGATCAAATGTCCTTGTACCAAATGTGATAATCATAAGTTTTAGACCAGAGATGATGTGATTTTTCACTTATATTCAAAACACTTTACTAGTAGTTTTGTAGTGTGGATTGCACATGAAAAGAGTTATAGTAGTAATTTTGTCCATGGTGGATCATCAAGAAGTACAGATGAAGTTGTGAATTTGTATAGGATGATGGTTGTAAACGCTTGCTATCCAAAATTTGATTGCAGAGCGGGTGAGTCAAGGGTAGAGGATGAATCGCCAAAAACAAGTGCGACTAAATTCTTTCCATTATTGAATGATGTCGATGAGCCTTTATGGCCAAGTTGTGTTAACCACACAAAACTCGCAATTGTGTCTCAACTTTTAAATGTCAAGTTTGAGTTTAATATAAGTGAAGCTTGTTATGATCGCTTGATATCTATAGTTAAAGGTATGTTGCCAAAAGATGTAAAATTGCTTGAAAATTTTTATAAGGCAAAGCAAATGGTCACAAGGCTCGGACTTAGTTATGTTAAAGTACATGTTATTTTATGCTAAAATTCAGTCAATGACCGAATGTTTGGTGTACAAGCATCTTAGATATAACCCTAGTGCCCGAAGTGGTAGTAAGGCTTGAAAAAGTAAAGTACCTTGTAAGGTGTTACATTTTTTGTCACTTATACTTAGACTCCAAAGACTTTTTATATTGACAAAAATTGCTAAACATATGACATGGCATGTGGACAATCATAATAGTGATGGAGAAGTTAGCTATTTTGTTGATAGTGAGGCATGGCAAAACTTAGATCGCACTCATCCCTCTTTTACACTTAAAACCCGAAATGTGTGACTTGGGTCATGTACTAATGGGTTTAATCCATTTGGATCATCTGCTAAATCATATTCTTGTTGGCTAGTAATCTTTTGTTTGTATAATTTACTCCCATGGATGTGCATGAAGCAGTCATATTTGTTGTTAAATATGGTCATTCCTAATCTAAAGAGTTTGATAAAACATATTGATGTTTTCTTGAGGCCTTTAATAGATAAGTTGAAATTATTGTGGAATGTTAGAGTTGAGACTTTTGATGCTTTTAGTAAGCTAAATTATCAGTTGAAGTTAGCACTTTTATGAACAATTAGTGATTTTCCTGCTTATGCGATGGTGACTAGGTGGAGTACTCATGTGCGGTTAGCTTGTCCTTATTGTATAAGAGGAGTAAGGCTTTTCAATTGAATCATGGTGGAAGAACATTTTTTTTATTGCCATCAACAATTTTTGCCTCTAAATCACCCTTATAAAAGGCCAAAAGATAATTTTAAAAGGCGTGTGGAGAATGACTCACCCATTCCTCGATTGTCAGAGGCAGAAATGTTGCGTTGAGTCAGTGTGCTTCTAAATGTCACATTTGGTACTCAAGTTGGTAAGCACAAAATCGATGGTTTTGGGAAAGATTACAATTAAGTGAAAAGGAGTATCTGTAAAGCTTGACCTTATAAAATGCTTTTCATGACATGCATGTGATGGATAGCATGTTTACATGCTAGGAAAACCCCGAAAATCGTTAAAAGCCAGTAGTGTACTTAATAGTATAACTAAGTTGAACTAAGCTTCGAACTATATCAAATAGAGAATTTAAGGTGAAATTGAGAATTTTAAAGTCCTAGAATGACTTAAAATGGTGATTCGGAGTTCGAGGATCGAGTTGGAGTCAAATTGGAAATTTCGCTATCTAGGGATAAAATGGTAATTTTGCCACTTGAGGACAAAATGGAAATTTTTTTGAAAGCTTTTGATCATATTTGACTTATTGGAGTATAATTTGAGGTTGAGAAGTGAAAAATTATAATCTCGGCATTTTTCGGAGCAGAGGGGTAAAATGGTAATTTTGCCACCCTAGGGGCAAAATCGTAATTTTTCACCACCAGGACACTTGTCCAGCACATGGTCTTCCCTTATCCTCATTTTGATCTTTGACTAATCATGTGGTGGAGAATGGAAGTATAATTATTAAAGTATAACCAAAAAAAAAAGAAAAATGGACTAATAAGCATGTGACATGTGTCAAGTAAAGATATTTTATTATTTTCCATAAAAAATCAGCTCATATTTATCCTATTTTCTCTTCATGTGGCTGGCCATAGTAAGAACAAAGAGGAAAGGAAAAACACAAAACATAGGTGGGAAAATTGAAGAAAAAGTGTGGGATTTCAAGGAATCAAGCAATCAAAGGTAAAATTTCTTGATTTTGACTCGTGATCTACCTTTCCCATGCATTTCTCCTTATTTTCCATGATTAAATTTCAAGTTTTCATGGTGAATTCATGGCTGACCAAATGGGTATGGAGAGAGAATGAAGTTGGATTGAATTGATTCTAAGTTATGTTAGTGTTTTTAGTTAGTTTAGCATATTTAGAAACAAACAACAAGAAAAAAATTCATTTTCTCCCATTACACACAAGAGGCCGAATTTCTAGGGAGAATATTGAGGCTGAAATTGATGATATTTCATGATATTTTGGTGATATTTGATGTTTGGTGAGGCTATAAATTAAATGGAAAATTTTGGTGTGAAAATCTGAATTTTTGCTCAATGTATAGACATGTGTGATTATTGACCCGAGACTGATAAATTGAATCTCATTCACAGTCACTGAGGTGATTTAGGTATAATTGGAGTGTAGAAAGTGAAAAGAATTGATTTGGAGTTAAATTAGAGATTTTAGCCGATTAGACCGAGTATAGTGTGACTTAGGTCAAATATTACATTTAAGCGATTAATCGGACATTTTGCATTCCATATCATGCATTAGTAGTCTAAATTAGTTTAATTTCAATTTAGTACCAATGTGGTGAATTTCTCGATTTTGTACTGTATCAAGGTGGTGAGTCCTCCGATAAAGGCAAGGGAATTGTACCCGCAGACTAGTAGTTTGAGTATTTCGAAAATCCCTACTCTAGACATTGTGAGTAACCTTACCATCATTTTAATTATCTAAAGTATGTTTTTATTCGATTTTGGTGAATTTTATGAAAACGAGTTCAAATGGTAAATTTTTATGTTTTGTAAACAAAATGTGTTTAAATGAAAAGACTTTATAAATTGTCTTGAAACGAAATAACGATTTTGAAAATAGAGTAAGTGGAGACCAGTGGTATGTTGTAAATTTATGATTGGAAATTGATGGCTTATGTTATATTGTTATTGTGTTAGCATGACTGATTGGGCTGTGTTTTATGAATTGTATAAATTGTTTTATTTTACCCTTACAGGCTGGGTAGTATTATATTAGCCTTGTCATGCTGTTAAAATTTTATTATATGATGGGTTTAGCTTGCTGCGGTGGGCAAATTCTGTGGACTAGCCTATTAGAAGGGCACAGAATTTGGATATAAATATGTACCTCGATCGGAGAGGCGCGTAAGGGTATCTTCTAAGGTATGGTTAGAGTCCACATCACGCCGAACCACCTCGTAACGATGAACTCCTCTAACGCCAAAGAACGGCTGTGTTTTTCAAACTAAAAATATGTTTTCGTGTATACAAAATTTTTACAGCCTCGGCGGACTCGGTAAGATGCCTCGGCCAAGGTATCCTCGAGAATGATTTTGGCAGGAGCCAAGTTTTTTTTTTTTAAATACTCGTAAGCCATGTTTACTATTTAAATGAAATGAATACTTATGTTATGAAAAACTTATTTGGATGAAATGTTTTAATAGTCTCCCTTTACTCGAACTTTAGATCTTTTGAATGATGTTTGTTTACTCATGGGAGTTTATAATCTCACCACCCTCATTTCCCTTAATTTCAGGCTTAAATTAGACTGTAGATAGCTGATCTCATCGACGACTATTGTTGGGTTTGCATTCTTCAAACTGTAGATTTATAGTCCTCTTTACTTTTGTTTATTCTGGGGCCCACTTATTATTGTAAATTAAATTAAATATTTTGGCTTACTGTATTACAATATGTATGAATTTATTTAACTTTTACGCTACAAAAATTATTTACGTATAACTCCAAAAATATTGTTTTATAAGAAAATATAATATTTTACTTAACATTTCTTTTATTTTCTTATTATATCCAAATAATCGAAATTTCATTTTAAATGAAGATTTTAGAATTTAAAACTCACTTTTGATTATGAATTATATGTTTTGTACTCGTATATTACATTTTAGTCGGTTTCAAAATTTTTGGGGAAAAATGAATAAAATACCCCTGTGAGACGAAAATTATTATTTTATTTGTTTTGAGTTGGAAACAGCTTAAAATCTTTTAGAACATGATTTTCGGGAACGATTACTCACGAGGGAAATGAGATACTGTTATTAAGCCTTGCGGGGTCCCGATTGGCATTCCGAGAAATGAGTGTCTATTGGGGTACCGCGACGGTTGTCACGGGCTCGAGAGGAGTATCGGGTCCTGACAATTCGATTGGTATCAGAGCTTTTGGTTTTAAAAATAAGAGTTTTTTATTTTAAAGTAGTTTTAAAAAAAATTTACAATATCAGAGTGGCCCCGGATTAAGTTAGGTTAGGTTGAATATAATGCATGCATCTGCATATAGAGCCTAAAGTTTCCTAAACTTGCTTGTTTTCTCTTATAGATTATTATGCCTCCTCGACGCGAACGCCCACCTCTCATTAGATCGGTTGGGAGGGGAAGAGGTTGTTCTCAACGTCGTCAGCTAGATGCAGTAGGGGAAGAATCAGCTGAGTCTACCATTCGGGCAGCACCTGCTGCTGAGCAAGCCGAGACTCCTCCACATCCTCCACATCCTCCGCCACCTACTAGTATTCCCGCCATGCCTACTAAGGCAGCACAGGCATTGGCAGCTTTCTTTACCGTAATGGCTAGCCAAGCTCAAACTGGTCAAGCTCCACCTATAGTGCCTCTAGCTACTTTTTTAGTTCTACCAGTACAGGATGTATCCATTTCCAAGAAGTTGAAAAAGGCTAGACAATTGGGTTGTGTTTCTTTCACGGGTGAATTGGATGCCACCGTGGCAAAAGACTAGATTAATCAGGTTTCAGAGACATTCTCTAATATGAGGTTGGATAATGCTATGAAGCTAATGGTGGCTACGAGATTGCTAAAGAATAGGGCTCGTACCTGGTGGAATTCGGTGAAGTCCCGTTCCACTACTCCTCAAACATGGTCTGACTTTCTCAAGGAATTCGGCGGTCAATATTTCACTTATTTCCATCAGAAAGAAAATAAGAGAGAATTTTTGAGCTTGAAACAAGGAAATCTAACAGTAAAAGAGTACGAGACTCGTTTTAACGAGCTGATGTTATATGTGTCGGATCTAGTGAAATCTGAGTAGGATCAGGCCAATTATTTCGAGGAAGGGCTCCGTAATGAGATTAGAGAGCGGATGACAATGACGGGTAAGGAGCCACATAAGGAGGTGGTACAAATGGCTTTACGGGATGAAAAGCTAGCGATTGAGAATAGGAAGATTCAGACCGAGTTTGCAAAAAAGAGAAATTTTGGTATATCTTCTAGTTAGCAAGTAAAAAGAGGCAAAGACTCATCTACTTCAGGGAGTACTACCTCTGTTTCGGTGACATCTCCTCGACCTCCATTTTCACAAACACAGCATAGGCCTCCAAGATTTAAAAGATCTGAGATGACTACGTCTAGGAAGAGTTTTGGAGGTTCTAATAGATGTAGGAGGTGTGGGAAGAATCATGTTGGGCAGTGTAGGGCACCAGTACGATGTTATCATTATGGTCAGTCAGGTCACTTTAGGAGTGATTGCCCACAGTTGAGACGGGCTACTACAACTGCTCCATCTCTACCAGCTCGTATGGATATACAAAGGAGAGATCCTTCTAGGTTACCATTGAGGCAGGGAGTGGCTATACAGTCTGGTGTAGAGAGTAACACCCCGACATATCCACCTTCGAGACCACAGACTCGTACCTCGACACGAGTTTTCGCTGTGACGGAAGATAAGGCACGAGTCTGACTTGAAGCAATGACAGGTAATATGTCTTTATTTGATAAAGATGCTTATATTTTAATAGATTCTGGCTCAGATAAGTCATATGTGAGCATGACATTTGCATCAATTTCTGATAGAAACCTATCACCATTAGAGGAAAAAATTATAGTTCACACCCATTTAGGAGAAAAGCTAGTTAGAAACAATTGTTATAGAGACTGTGGGGTAAAGGTAGGTGAGGAAGAATTTAGGGGAGACTTGATTCCTCTAGAGATCCAAGATTTCGATTTGATATTGGGTATGGACTGGTTAATTACACATCGGGCGAATGTGGATTGTTTTAGGAAAGAAGTTGTTCTTCAAAATTTGAAGGGAGCAGAAATTGTATTTGAATGGGAACATCGAGTATTACCGTCTTGTGTAATCTCGGCCATCAAAACTTTAAAACTAGTGCAGAAAGGGTATCCAGCTAATTTGGCTCACGTGATCGATACTTCAAAGGGGGAACCTAAGTTAGAGGATGTCCCAATAGTAAGTGAGTTTCCTGATGTATTTCCTGATGATTTACCGGGACTACCTTCTGATCGAGAGCTTGAGTTCCCTATTGATTTACTTTCGAGTACCACACATATTTCTATCCCTCCGTATCGAATGGCTCCGGCAGAGTTGAAGGAACTGAAAGTCCAATTGCAAGATTTGGTGGATAAGAATTTTATTCACCCTAGCACTTCTCCTTGGGGAGCACCAGTCCTATTTGTAAAGAAGAAGGATGGCACTCTTCTATTGTGTATCGATTACTGTCAGCTGAACCGAGTGACCATCAAGAATAACTACCCTTTACCCTAGATTGATGATCTTTTGGATCAATTACGAGGTGCTATGGTGTTCTCTAAGATTGATTTGAGGTCTAGGTATTATCAGTTGAAGATTAGGGAGTAGAATGTACCCAAGACTGCTTTTAGGATGCGTTATAGGCATTATGAGTTTCTAGTGATGTCGTTTGGTTTGACTAATGCCCCGACAGCTTTTATGGATCTTATGAATAGGGTGTTCCATCCATACTTGGATACATTTGTGATAGTATTCATAGATGACATTTTGGTTTATTCGAAGAATGATGATGAACATGCTGCCCATTTGCGCATTGTGTTGCAAACTTTGCGCAAGAGACAACTCTATGCTAAGTTCTCTAAATGTGAGTTCTGGTTAAAGGAAGTGGTTTTCTTGGGACATGTTGTGTTTGGAGCTGAAATTTATGTTGATCCCAAGAAGATTGAAGCCATCTTGCAATGGGAGCAACCAAGAACGGTAACTGAGATTCGTAGTTTCCTTGGCTTAGCCGATTATTATCAGAGATTTGTTCAGGGATTTTCTTTGATAGCAACTCCTCTGACTCGTTTGACTCGTAAAGGAGTTAAGTTTGAGTGGGATGATGTTTGTGAGAATCGATTTCAGGAGCTAAAGAATCGGTTAACCTTCACTCCCGTTTTAATACTTCTTGTTAATGGAAAAGAATTTGTGGTGTACAGTGATGCATCTAAGTTGGGATTAGGGTGTGTGTTGATGCAGGATGAGAAAGTAATAGCTTATGCTTCCCGACAGTTGAAGAAGCACGAGACAAATTACCCTACTCATGACTTGGAGTTAGCAACAGTAGTCTTCGTATTGAAGATTTGGAGACATTATTTATATGGTGAGCGTTGTCAGATTTTTACTGATCATAAGAGTTTGAAATATTTGCTCACCCAGAAAGAGCTTAACTTGAGACAGAGACGATAGTTGGAGTTGATTAAGGATTACGACTTGGTAATTGATTATCATCCTAAAAAGGCAAATGTTGTAGCAGATGCTTTAAGTCGTAAATCCTCATCTTCATTAGCAGTACTTCAGAGTTCTTATTTTTCGATGTTACTTGAGATGAAATCTCTAAGGATCTAGTTGAATAATGGTGAGGATGGAACCCTACTTGCTAGTTTCATTGTGAGACCTTTATTGTTGAATCAGATTAGAGAATTGCAGAAATCTGATGATTGGTTGAAGCAGAAAGTTCAAAAGCTACAAAATGGAGAAACTAGTGAGTTTAGACTCAGTGATGATGGTACTTTGATGCTTAGAGACCGAATTTGTGTCCCTAAGGATGATCAATTGAATCGAGCTATTTTGGAGGAAGCTCATTCCTCCACCTATGCTTTACATCCCGGAAGCACCAAGATGTATCGGACTATTAAAGAAAGTTATTGGTGGTCGAGTATGAAACGAGACATAGCAGAGTTTGTAGCGAAATGTCTCACATGCTAACAGATCAAGACGGAGCATCAAAAATCGTCAGGTACTCTTCAGCCTTTACCGATTCCTGAATGGAAGTGGGAACACGTGACTACGGACTTTGTATTGGGTTTGTAGCGAACACAGAGTGGGAAAGATGCTATTTGGGTGATTGTTGATAGATTGACTAAGTTCGCCCATTTCTTGGCTATCCATAACACGTATTCTATTGAGAAACTGGCAAAACTTTATATAGATGAGATCGTGAGGTTACACGGAGTTCTAGTTTCTATTGTGTCAGATCGAGACCCTCGATTTTGGATGAAATTTCAAGAAGCTCTCGGAACTAAATTGAGATTTAGTATTGCCTTTCATCCGCAAATAGATGGTCAATCTGAGAGAACTATTCAGACACTAGAAGATATGCTACGAGCTTGTGTCATTGACTTTATTGGGAGTTGGGACAAACATTTATCATTGGTAGAGTTCGCGTATAATAACAGTTTTCAGTCTAGTATTGGGATGGTACCATACGAGGCTTTGTATGGAAGGAAGTGTCGAACTCCACTCTGTTAGGATGAAATGGGAGAGAGGAAATTGTTTAATGTGGAATTGATTGATCTGACAAATGACAAGGTCAAGATTATTCGAGAGCGATTAAAGACAACTCAAGATAGGCAAAAGAGTTATTCTGATAAACGAAGGAAAGATTTGGAGTTTGAAGTCGACGATAAAGTTTTTCTTAAGGTTTCTCCTTAGAAAGGTAATAATTTGAAATTTTCAAGTATTAAATCTTATTAGATTACACTATTATGATAATTTGTAGTATTTATTGGATAATGAAAGGTGTGATTCGATTCTCGAAGCGGGGAAAGCTTAATCCGAGATATATTGGACCCTTCCGTATCATTGAAATGATTGGGCCAGTGGCTTACAGACTTGAATTACCCCGGAGTTAGATCGGATTCATAATGTCTTCCACGTCTCGATGTTGAAAAAGTATGTTCCCGATCCTTCCCATATTCTAGAGACACCTTCAATTTAGTTGCATGGAGATTTAAAGTTCGAGGTGCAGCCGATACATATTCTAGATCGAAATGATCGAGTGCTGAGGAATAAGAGCATTCCAATGGTGAAAGTATTGTGGAAGAATGCTCGAATGGAGGAGATGACATGGGAAGTCGAGCACCAAATAAGAAGCCAATACCCACATCTTTTCGTCGAGTTCGGTAAGTGAAATTTTGATGTCAAAATTTTATTTTAAGGGGGGTAGTGCTGTAAACCCTGATCTTATAAAATACTTGTCATGACATGCATGTGATGGATAGCATGTTTGCATGCTAGGAAAGCCCCGAAAATCGCTAAAAGTCGGTAGCGTACTTAATAGTATAACTAAGTTGAATTAAGCTTCGAACTAGATCAAATAGAGAATTTAAGGTGAAATTGAGAATTTTAAAGTCCCAGAATAACTTAAAATGGTGATTCGGAGTTTGAGGATCGAATTGGAGTCAAATTGGAAATTTCGCTATCTACGGGCAAAATCGTAATTTTACCACTCGAGGACAAAATGGGAATTTTTTTGAAAGATTTTGATCATATTTGACTTATTGGAGTATAATTTGAGGTTGAGAAGTGAAAATTTGTAATCTTGGTATTTTTCGGAGCATAGGGGTAAAACGATAATTTTATCATCCTAGGGGCAAAATCGTAATTTTTCACCACCAGGACACTTGTCCAATACATGGTCTACCCTTATCCTCATTTTGACCTTTGACTAATCATGTGGTGGAGAATGGAAGTATAATTATTAAAGTATAACAAAAAAAAAGAAAAATGGACTAATAAGCATGTGACATGTGTCAAGTAAGAATATTTTATTACTTTTCATAAAAAATCAGCCCATATTTATCCCATTTTCCCTTCATGTGGCCGACCATAGTAAGAACAAAGAGAGGAAAGGAAAAACACAAAACCTAGGTGGGAAAATTGAAGAAAAAGTGTGGCATTTCAAGGAATCAAGCAATCAAAGGTAAAATTTCTTGATTTTGACTTGTGATCTACCTTTCCCATGCATATCTCCTTATTTTTCATGATTAAATTTAATGTTTTCATGGTGAATTCATGGCTGACCAAATGGGTATGGAGAGAGAATGAAGTTGGATTGATTTGATTCTAAGTTATGTTAGTGTTTTTAGTTAGTTTAGCATATTTAAAAACAAACAACAAGAAAAAAATTCATTTTCTCCCATTACCCATAAGAGGCCGAATTTTCTAGGGAGAATATTGAGGCTGAAATTGATGATATTTCATGATATTTTGGTGATATTTGATGTTTGGTGAGGCTAGAAATTAAATGGGAAATTTTTGTGTGAAAATCTGAATTTTTGCTTAAAGTATAGACGTGTGTGATTATTGACCCGAGACTGATAAATTGAATCTCATTCACAGTCACTAAGGTAATTTAGGTATAATTGGAGTGTAGAAAGTGAAAAGAATTGATTTGGAGTTAAATTTGAGATTTTAACTGATTAGACTGAGTATAGTGTGACTTAGGTCGAATATTACATTTAAGCAATTAATCGGACATTTTGCATTCCATATCATGCATTAGTAGTCTAAATTAGTTTAATTTCAATTTAGTACCAATGTGGTGAATTTCTCGATTTTGTACTGTGTCAAGGTGGTGAGTCCTCCGATAAAGGCAAGGGAATTGTACCCGAGGACTAGTAGTTTGAGTATTTCAAAAATCCCCACTCTGGACATTGTGAGTAACCTTACCATCATTTTAATTATCTAAAGTATGTTTTTATTCGATTTTGGTGAATTTTATGAAAACGAGTTCAAATGGTAAATTTTTATGTTTTGTAAACAAAATGTGTTTAAATGAAAAGACTTTATAAATTGTCTTGAAACGAAATCATGATTTTGAAAATAGAGTAATTGGAGACCACTTGTATGTTGTAAATTTATAATTGGAAATTGATGGCTTATGTTATATTGTTATTGTGTTGGCATGACTGGTTGGGCTGTGTTTTATGAATTATATGAATTATTTTATTTTACCCTTGCAGGCTGTGTAGTATTATATTAGCCTTGTCATGCTGTTAAAATTTTATTATATAGTGGGTTTAGCTTGCTGCAGTGGGCGAATTTTGTGGACCAGCCTATTAGAGGGGCACGGAATCCGGATATAAATATGTACCTCGGTCGGAGAGGCGTGTAAGGGTATCTCCTGAGGTATGGTTAGAGTCCACGTCACGTCGAACCACCTCGTGACGATGAACTCCACTAACGCCAAGGAACAACTGTGTTTTTCAAACTAAAAATATGTTTTTGTGTATAAGAAATTTTTACAGCCTTGGCGGACTCGGTAAGATGCCTCGGCCAAGGTATCCCCGAGAATGATTTTGGCAGGAGCCAAGTTTTTTTTTTAAATACTCATAAGCCATGTTGACTATTTAAATGAAATGAATACTTATGTTATGAAAAACTTATTTGGATGAAATGTTTTAATAGTCTCGTTTTACTCGGACTTTAGATCTTTTGAATGATGTTTGTTTACTCATTGAGATTTTATAATCTCACCACCCTCCTTTCCCTCTATTTCAGGCTTAGATTAGACTATAGATAACTGATCTCATCGAGGACTATCGTTGGGTTTGCATTCTTCAAACTGTAGGTTTATAGTCCTCTTTACTTTTGTTTATTCGAAGGCCCACTTATTATTGTAAATTAAATTAAATACTTTGGCTTACTGTATTACAGTATGTATGAACTTATTTAACTTTTACGCTACAAAAATTATTTACGTATAACTCTAAAAATATTATTTTATAAGAAAATAGAATATTTTACTTAACATTTCTTTTATTTTCTTATTATATCCAAATAATCGAAATTTCGTTTTAAATGAAGATTTTAGACTTTAAAACTCACTTTTGATTATGAATTATATGTTTTGTACTCGTATATTACATTTTAGCCGGTTTCAAAATTTTTAGAGAAAAATGACTAAAATACCCCTATGAGACAAAAATTATTATTTTATTTGTTTTGAGTTGAAAACAGCTTAAAATCTTCTAAAACATGATTTTCGGCAACGGTTACTCATGGGGGAAATGAGATACTGATATTAAGCCTTGCGGGGTCCCGATTGGCCTTATGGGGTCCCGGTTGGCATTCCGGGAAATGAGTGTCTATCAGGGTACCGCGGCAGTTGTCACGAGCTCGAGGGGAGTACCGGATCGTGACAGTATCTTTTGGGAGTTACCTTATTGGCATTCAAACTTGATTCGCCATAATTTGGATGTGATGCATATTGAGCGAACTGTGTTTGAGAACTTATTTAACACATTGTTAGATATTAAAGGTAAGTCCAAAGATAACCTCAAGGCTATATTGAATTTGAAAACATATTGCAAGCAGCTTGATTTGGATTTGGTTGAACATAATGGGAAGTTTTTCCAACCTAAATCTGCATTCACATTAACTAAGGAGCAAATAAATGATGTGTGTCAATGGGTCAAGGAATTGAAGTTTATGATGGTTTTATATCCAACATAGCTAAAAAGGTACAGATTGATGACAACAAGTTTTATGGCATGAAAAGTCATGATTGTCATGTGTTCATACAATGATTTCTTCCAATTACTTTACTAGAGTTGTTGCCAAATCTAATTCAGGAATCAATAACCGAGTTCAGTCATTTTTTTTAGGGATATTTTCTCTATTGAATTAAAAGTGGTGGATATGGAAATATTGGAAAATGAGACACTATGCAAATCGGAGAAAATATTTCCACCAAGATTTTTTGACTGCATGGAACATTTGCCAATTCACTTAGCTTATGAGGTTAAAGTTGGTTGACCTAGGAACTTTCGGTGGATGTATTCTTTTGAGAGGTAATACTAATACTTGTTTTTATTAAAAAAAAAGTAATTAATTTATATTAAACCATACTAATATTAATACTTGTTTTGGATGTGCTTAAGTGTATGCATCATTTTAAAAAAAAAAAGTAACAAATAGAGCAAATGTTGAAGCTTCCATTTGTAAAGCTTACATTATTAAGGAGATATCAACATTTTACTCTTTTTATTTCAAATCCGATATACGCATAAGATTGAATTGAGTGTCACGCAATGATGATGGAGGAGAAGTGGAGTCTAGTTTTAATTCATTTGAGTCAAACATTTGGTACAAAGGTTATCATTGATATCTCCTTGATTATTAGTATAAAGCGATTGAAATTAATATCTTATTAAATTGTGAGGAGCTAGAGCCTTATATTGAGTAAGTAACTTGTGAAAAATTGGTCTAAATTAACATATCTATCTAGTTAAGTAACGTTGAGCACTAATACAATAATTGAATTGTAGGAAATATGATGAGGAAACAAGGAAAGTAATACCAAATATAAGCAATGGTGAACTTGAGAAATCACGTGAAACAAATTTTGAATCATGGTTGAGAAATTTCGTAAATATACCAAGAATTGTATTTTGCAATTAGTTGAATGTTTTTCTTTTAATCTTAAACTTTTGAAATGATTGTTTTTTCTTTATAGGTTGAAAACAACAAAGATCAAGTTGATAGCCATGTAGAAAACATATCTTATTGTCCCTCACGTTTGGTTAGGTTGTATAATAGATATTTTGTAAATGGGTTTAAGTTTCACACCCATCAATATGGGCAAACTTGACAAACAATGAATTATGGGGTATGTGTGAAAAGGAGTTGGTATGCTGATTATAATCATGTCTTTTATGGAATACTAGTGGAAATAGTTGTGTTATAGTATGTTGGTCGAAATAAGGCAATGCTATTCAATTATCATTGGTTTGACACTAAAAAAGGTATTAAAGTGCATCCTTGTTTTGGTTTTGTTGAAGTTAAGCACAAGTCTATCCTTTTAACGAACGAGCCATTTATGTTGGCCTAACAAGCTCAACAAATATATTGTTAGTTATCCATCTAGGAGAAGAGAGCGACGCGGTTGGTGGGCAGTTTGTAAAATTAAAGCTAGGAGTAGATTTGATGTACCATTAGATGTAGAGGAGAATCAATGTGAAAAAGTTGAAAGGTTTTACCAAGAAGAGGAGTTTGCCTCAAGTAATGTTTTCCAAGTTTTGAACTTGATGATCCAAATACTCTTGTTAGTGAAAGTGGGTTAGAAGAAGTTGAGCCAATTCTAGAACTAGAGGAAGAAAATCAAAGAGGTTATGATGATGAGTTTGAGAAAGAAGAAAGAGAAAAAGAAGAAGAAAAGTATTTATTTGAAGAGTCAAAAGAACAAAATGTCGTAGTAGAGGGTCTAGAGTTCAACTATTCTAGTAGTGATGATAGCACTAATGATGAGTCTGAAGACATTCAAGTTGATTGATTTTATATATATATGTTATTGTCAAATCTTTACTAGAAACTATAAGTATATCTAACTTTAATTATTTTGTTATTGAAATTATTATGAGTATTTCTTTAGCTTTTCATTTCATGGTACATGGAAAATTAATTGCCTTCTAACACATTACAAATTTTATTCTACAGGTACTGTGGTGACAAGAAGAAGTCAAGCTATCAAAAACAAAATAGCAGTAAAAGATGGATGAAGATATACTAGGTCTAGCATTTCTAGATATTTAGTTTCTAGTAATGGTGATGGAGTTCAGGGTGATATTCCTCCATTAGTACCTCCCTCTGCTTTGCCTACTACTATTGAGCCTCCTTCCACTCAACCTACTACTGCTATGCCTCCCTTTATCCAGCCCATTATTGTTGAGCCTCCTTCCACTCAGCCTATTACTATTATGCCTCATTCCATTCAACTTCTTATTGTTGAGCCTCCTTCCACCCAGCCTATTATTATTATGCCTCATTCTATTCAACTTCTTACTATTAAGCCTCTTTTGACTTAGCCTACTGTTGTCAATTTTCCACACGCAAGTATATGTATCGAACAAGTAATATAGATAGCAAATCCAGATTATTGTTCTCATAGGGATTTGTTCCTAAAATTTTCACTAAGTAATAAAATTTATGACAAATCAATCTTATTTAAGAAACTAAATTTTTCAAAAAATTAATTAAAAAATTAAAATAAAGACTAAATTAACTAACAGAAATTAAAATTACTTGAGAAAGGCAATATATTAAAACCTATGATTATGAGTTCATTCGACACTTCATCTGATACCAACTTCTTTTATTATTTACATTCATGGGTGATTTTACTAACCTAAAATCCAAAACTATGTATAAGTCTCTATCGAGATGCTTGCACAAATACCAACTTAATTGGGTCACTATATGTCTATAGCAATCAATTAAATAAGGTTCATTAAGCTAGTATTCTAATTTGGCTATATATGGAAATTACTGTATGTCTACTCAGATCACAAATCATATCAATTAAGTGACGTGAACATACACTGTTCAAACCTTAGGTAGTGTTTGGTACTTTACAATACAATATAATTACAGGTAATGTGATTGCAAGTAATGTGATAGCATGGAAAATAACATTATGGTGTTTGGTATACAAACAAAATAATGATTGAAATGCAAGAAAGACAACATTGCAACGTTTGGTTTACAAGTACTTTATTGGGAATGTAATGTTAGTTTTCAAAATTACCCATATTTATTAAAATACAAGTTTAATATACTTGTATTTTTTATTGTTAATTTTTATATAATATCACCATTTAAATATATTTTTAATGTCATATATTTTATTTTTATTTTTATTATAATATTATATATTTTATTTTCATTTCTTTAATATAATTTTTTATATTATGTATTTTATTTTAATTTCTTTTACCTATATTATATAAATTTTAATTTCTAATTCTTATATTATATATTTTATTTTAATATTTTTTATATTAATTATAACATTACAAAATGTTTTTAATAAAGTAATAAAGTTGAAGGGTAAAAATGTCTTTAATAACATTCAGAGTGCAATGTAATGTGATTGCATTGGTTTTGGACTACAATCACATTACATCCCTTGACTGTAATGTGATTGCATTGCAATCTTACATTGTAGTGGTCTGTTGCAAAACAAACACTGCAATGTAATTTAATTGGACACATTGCAGGGAATGTGCTCTCACTTCTCTCATACCAAACGCTACCTTAGTTCAATCTAAAATCTCTCTATCGAGTCTCAATTAGATTCAAAAATCAAATAATTGTTGGCCAAGCAATCAAAAGCATTAACAATATATTTGAATAAGCAAAATTATACCCATTCATAATAAATAAAAGAGAAATAATTATTCAAATTACATGTTGAAATTCACCACAATCCTAGAAATATAATTTAACTCATAATAACTAATAAAAATAACATCCAAAGAAATTAACCATGAATTCAAATCAAAGAAAATAAAAGAAACACAAAAGTAGAGAAATAAACTAATTATTGAAGTTCTATAATCCCAATTCTCTCTCAAATTTTCTTGTTTTCTTACTTTGTTCTTAGTTTCTTTTCTCCAAAATAGTTGCTTGCTGCCTCCCACTTAAAACCTCTGAAAAAGGTCCCTCAAATAGGCTCCAAATAACCTAATTTTCAAAATCTAGTTTTTTTTTTTTGAAAAATTGCTCAGCACCACGGTTATGATTTTTTTGGCTCTGTTGTACTGAATTTTTGCTACAATAGCGCCACGACGATGATTTCTTAGCGTCGCGGCACTCTAACCTCTGAAAAATGTATGGTGTGCTTCATTTCATCAACACTGCATACTTGTTCTCCTCAAAGCTGCAACCTTGGCTTCCTTAACATTGCAGCCTTGAGTAACTCAAGGCCGCAGTGCTCCTCCACTTGTTGTCTTGTGCAGAACTACAACAGTCAAGCATCTTCCAACATGATTTTCGCCTCAATATTATCTGAATTGGATGAAGTGGTAAATATGAAAGTTTTAGTCCTACTCTTAACTTTCCAATTGCTTAAGAATCACATCAATTGGACTTATGGAGTGAAACATATGCTCCAAATACCGCATCATGTTCAGTCCAAGCATACTATTGTAGTGCTTCAAATTAGACAAATATTTTAACCATGATCCAATCACAACTGAGCAAAGTGCTAAACATAAGAGTTGTATCCCTTCATCTTAGAATTCTAGTAGTCTAAGAATCACCTCATTTGAAGTTCTGTATAGAAAGATATGGTCAAAATACCTTAACATATACTAATGAAGCCATCACTATACTTGCACGGATTTTCATCAAACGAGCCTTTTTCATCAAATTTCCTACAAAAGTAATAAGAGAAATCAATAGTAACTACTCTTAAAGTAATTTAAAATAAAATAACATAAAATTAAACTAAAATAACTTAAATTAACTACTTAACATGTAATCAAACTTAAACTAGAAAAACACCTAAAATGCTAAAATCCAAACCTAAAATCTCAAAAATCTAGCTACTTAAGCCACCAAAATGTGTGAAAATAACTCTCTATAATATAGTTATCACCTACTACTGTTATGACTCCTTCCACTGAATCTGCTAATGAGGGTTATTGGATCTTAAGAGGCAAAGGATAGCAACCAATCAAACCATGTCATCAATCTTAATAGAAAGAGAATAAGGGGAAAGGGACCAAATTAAGGATTTCAAACTCCTAACTCAGTTGACTGGAAAATCATTTATATTCTTGGATCTAGGTATGATTTAAACTTAATGTTTCTTGTATTATTGTTAGATATGATCTTGTGAATGAGTTTTGAATATTACATTATTGAAATATTGAATATGTTTTTTATTTACATGATAGTTTTTTTCAATTTGAGGATGTGAAAGAAAGAGTTCCTTTTACGATAACTACCATTTTAAAGGCCTTTTATAATGGACCTTGGGCAACATGGAGGAAGGTACCTGTTGCTAATAAAACTTATATTAGAATACCTTTTAGGTATTTTTTGTACAATTGTTTGAGTTGTTTTATTACGATGACTTGTTTAATTATTTTCATGTTTCTTACTTTTAATGATAGGCAAAATACAAATGGCTTGAAGAACAAAATTTCACCATATATGATGTGTGGTTTAAATGTTGTGGCAAACAATTTAGTAGTATGATGAACAAGGCGAGAAAAACTATAAAGGATAAAGCCCAGGACACTAGTGTGGTTGAAATAGAAAACTTTTTGCCAGAATTGGTTGATGAGGAGAATTGAGCATGGTTGATTGACAATGTCTAGATTCAAGAAAAATGGGAAAAAAATCCATGTCAAATAGTAATAAACACCAAACAAAGAAGGATGGTAGCATTTCTAAACATGCTAATCTATCAATACCGATTGTTCACCATGGGAAAAGAATGGTGTGTTTGTTATGATTATGTTTTTTGGACTTTGTCATTATCATACTTCAATTTATGAATGTTTTCATTACTTAATGCAAGAAAAGGAGCTTGGCCATCCAGTTACTCAAGTAAAGGTGTTTGATCACACTCATAAACAAACAAATAGTGAATTTGTTAACAAAAGTCAAAAATTGTTAGTGTGAGTGAACATTACCTATTATATATATATATATATATATATATATATATATAATTATCTCATCTTTTCTATTTTTACATAAATTGCTTTACTTCAATTAGAACATAAGTGATGTTATTGTTATGTTAAGTATGGTTAATTCAATGTTATGAATTAATTATAATTGTTTTATTTAAATTGTTACAAGAAAGATATGCTTCCACCTTACTCCAAAAGTTTGGTGCGAGCAGCACACAACTCGAATTTGATGTCAAGACATGGCATGAAATAGTCAAAGGTGTTGGCCATGGACTGTATGGGTTTGGAAGGGAGGATCCAAGACACATACTTGGGACTTCTCATCCTTGGTAATCATCCCAATTTGTACCATCTTCTGAAGATGCTCCATCTCTCCAACTTGGAACTCAAGATATGCAAGAAGTTGTGAAACAAGTTTTAGAACAATTAGATGGAGTTCTAGATACGCGTCTTCAATATCTTTTGAGACATATGGGCATTCAAGTGACATGTCCATCATCTTCAACATTAATTCAACTAGTGATGGCAATGATGGGGAAAATCCAAGGGATGATGATGATGACAATGAGGGGGTAATTCCCATGGATGATAGTGTTGATGTTGAGGATGCAATAGATGAAGCTAGCGGAGAAGATGATATTTGATATGGAGTAGGTTAATTCGAACTCAACTTGACTTCTTATAGATTTCTACATATATTTTGTTATCTAGTTGAACTAAACTAGACTCATTTAGGTAGATATTTTGTTAACTAGTTGAACTCAACTAGAGTCATTTAGATATATATTTTGTTATCTAGTAGATCTCAACTAGGCTCATTTTGGTACATATTTTGGTATAGTTGATCTCAACCAGACTCATTTAGGTATATATTTTGTTATTTATAATTGATCATAACTCATTTAGGTTCTAAATATATTTTGTGCATCTAGTTGAACTCAACTACACTTATGGTATTATATTGTTGAATACATTATGGTTGATTTCATCAAAATTATCTTTGGTGATGGATTTATTATTGTTATTATTGTCATGTTATGTGGCGATGACATTATGATGTTGTGGTAGTTCTATTGTCACCAAAATTGAAAATTGAATTGTAACAAGTATTGCATATTATTTGTTGTGATGGATGTAATTATTTTTAACAAATATAATTTATTGTGACATATTATTCTATTAATGACAATATATATATATATATATAATTAGTGATAGATTTTTTAATTACAAATAGAAATCTTTAAAAATCAATGACAAATTTTTTTATTAATGACGGAATCAAGTCATTCATAAACATAAGTTGTAATAAATTTACTGGCAATGGTGTCTAAATAGTGACATAATTAATGACAATTGTCTTGTGTGACAAAAATTTATGGTAGAAAATAGTGGCAATATTTTCACATTATGACAAATACTAGTGATGGAATTAGTAACAACATTATTACATTGTGACAAATATTAATGATGAAATTAATGACAAAATAGATTTCATGACAACTGTGATAGATTATTGTGATGGATTTAGTGACCATTTTCTTAAATCTGTGATGGAATGAAGGAGGGGTAGTTGCCCGAATTGATAAAAATTTGTGACAAAAATTACACTAATTTGTGACAGTAAATCCATTACTATTTACTGACGGATTTGAAAAAATTTATGATAGAAGTATCAGTGAGACAACTTACAGTGTGAGAAAATATCCGTCATAATTTTCATCACTAATTTCTATTTGTGACGAATTTTTGACTTTTTGTGGCAATTTCTTCTGTCACAAAAATTAGTATTTTTGGTAGTGTTTATAACCAATCGATTAGTTTACAAGGCATAAATTTACACTTTTATTTTTTTCAAGTAATCAAAATTCATGTCTTTTTAGAAATAAAGAATGTCTTTTTAGAAATAGTAAATGCTTAACTACGAGATGCATTTCTACACAATCAATTGATTGACTTGCAAGGCATACAAGTACTCCATCAATCTCCCACTTGCACTAAAGCCAATAACCTTTGTATCTAATACTAAAACCTTCGATATGGTGATGATGTTTCTAAAGATAAGTTCAATACCTTCAAACCTTAGATGTCAAAAATCACAAGGTTCAATTGCCTTGATTGCCTAGATAACATAGGTTGTCATAAACCACAAGCTATCAAAGTGTCTATCCTCCAATTATGGTGATCCACAAAAGTGGCAAATGAGAAATTCTCCATGGAGGGAGGGGAAAGTCTAGGCTAAATAGACTATTGCTAGCTAAGGCTTCTTAGTTTTCTTCTCAAGCATGCTTAGAGTATTTTGTGCTCTAGTTGTTTTTACAATGCTGCTTAAAAAAACTTTTATTTATAGGTAATTACATTAATCTTAACCTTAATAAGATTTGCATAACTTTTACACTATTTATAAATTTTCCCAATTTATGTACACCCTTTCAATTAAATCTTTGAAGTTCCTAGCTTTTAGACAATTAAGTCCAATCTTAATGTGTGTAACCCATTAGATTATTAACATTTAGACAATAAATTTGAATTATAATTTAAAGTTGGATAGGATTTAATAAATCAAACTCATTTGCATTCAGCATTGAATAATTTGCATTTATCGATAAAAATTAACATCAAGTAATGTGTCATGACCACTCCAATATTAAGAGAAATTAATGTGGCCAGTTAGACCTAACCTTTAAGCGTACAATCTGACCATGCAATTAGTCCTTTCATCAATTATATATATGGATTAATTATTTAGCTTGAAAAAAAATTAATTGATAAGATTTTCTTTTTCAATTTTTTACAAAATCTATTTAATCACAGTCATAAAAACTTTCAAATTAGTTAAGTCAAATATGCCAATGAATTTGGACAAATTGCCAAACTTCATTGCGGCAAATATTAAAATTAGAATGAACAAGAAGATTCCATTAATCTTTGGATGCAAAACACGAGTTATGATTTCTTATTGTTAGTTACGAGAGGCAACATACAGCATTTTTCCTTTGGGCGATCCATAATTGGGCAACTTTTAAAATCAAGCCATTGTTCTTCAATTCCTAGCAGTAAAGCCACCAACGTACCATGGTTAATTGGTATAGTTGAAAACATACCAAGTAATATCCTTCGACAGAGGCACAATGCATTCTGAAATCTAATCCTATGTAGATTTTTTTTAAAAAAAAAAATCTAAGCCTATGTTCTTTTCCAAGTAATATCCTTTTAATTGTTTAATTAGATATAAAAGAAACCCTCATAAAAATATTGATTTTGAAAATTCCTAAACTATTTAAGAAAATTTAAATAAATTTTTATTCTTTTATTGTTTTTAACTAAGTTTAAGTATTTTTATTTTGAGTCAATTACAACTAAAAGTTTATTAATGGTCATTAGTTAAAATACTATTTATCTTGTTTATGTTTCATGGTCTCGACGTGGCATTAATATAGAAGATGAAAAATGTTACACCACCATGTCATCATACCACATCAGCATATCATGTCATCATCTATTATAACATATCAGTATATTATGTAAATACCACGTGGCATAAAATAACAAGTGACATTTTGATTAAAAACAATTAATCAACTGTTAGTCATAAAGAACTATTTTATCTAAAATAAAAATATAACGTAATAAAATAATAAAGATTTAATTAAATTTTTTTAAATAGATTAGGGGCTTTTTAGGTATTATGCCAAAGATTTTTAACTTTTTATTTTTTTTAATATATTTAGGGAAAGGAAAATTCGAACCTTACTCATTTTAAAAGGAAGATCATATACCAACCAATGAACCAAATGCTTGGGTGCTTTAATTTTTTATCTTTACTCATTAATAAAGTGATATTCATGATTAATTGGTATTGTACAAATGCTAGACACAGTCAATATATTAAAAATTATAAGGAAGTGCATTGAAGATAATAAGTTTTTTTTTTAAAAAAATAAGGGAATAAGAATTCAAACCTTGTTCTCTATATGTCAAACCCTGTTCTATAAAATAATTACGACGTCATTCACATGCTCAATAGAATGTTTGCATATTTAAGAAGTTCGAGAAATCGTTAAAAGACGATATTGCCCCTAATGGTACCATTAAGTCGATTAAGGCTCGAACTAGTTCAAATAGGAATTTTAAGGTGAAATTAAGAGTTTCACAATCCAAGGATGACTCAAAATGGTAATTCGGAGTTCGATGATCAATTTGGAGTTAAACCGGAATTTTCACTATCCAAGGGTAAAATGAACATTTGCCACCTTGGGACAAAATGGGAATTTTTAGAAAAGCTTTGTTTGGCCCCATTTGACTTATTGGAGTATGATTGAGGTTTAGAAGTGAAAATTTTTAATTTCGGTATAAATTGAAGTACATGGATGAAACTGTAATTTTACCACTCTGAGCGCAAAACGGTAATTTTGCACCCCCAGAGCATTTTTCCAACACAAGGTCTTCACCCATCATCATTTTTGACCCTTGAATAATGTGTGGTGGAGATTTAAAGCTTAAAAGATAAGAATTTAAAAAAATGGACCAATCATGGAATGCCATGTGGCAAGTTTAAATTATTATATTATTTAACTATAAAAATCAGCCCACACCACCATTTCTCTCTCATAAGGGTCGGCTTTGGCAAGAAAACAAAGGGAAAAAGAAGAACAAACCCTAGGTGGAAAGAAATTCAAGAGAAAAGTGTGGATTTTCAAGAAAATCAAGTAGAAAAAGGTGAAATTTCTTGATTTTAGTTTATGAACTATTTTTCCTATGCGTTTTTCCTTAATTTTCATGGTTGAAAAGCATGCTTTCATGGTGAATTCATGGCTGGTCAAAATGGGTATGGAGAGAGAATGAGCTTGGATTTGTTTGATTTTTAGGTATGTTAGTGTTTTTAGGTGATTAATGATGTGTAGCATGAAAACAAGTGAAGAAAACCACCAAAGGTTTGGTGTCCATCAATAGCCAAATTCTCTAAGTGAATAATGAGGAAGAATGGGATGTTATTCTAGGTGATTTGATTAAAAAATAATAGTTTTTGGTGTAGGAATTAATGAATTATGGAGAGAAAATTAAGTAAGAAAAATCACAGAGTTAGTGTACCATTGTTGGCCGAAAGTTCCAAGAAGAAAAGTGAAGATAAATTTTACCTAATTGTGTGTTAATTAGTTTGTGTTTGGTGAATTGAGGGATTGGAAAAGAAATGGAGCAAGTTGGAATGAAATTGGACGCATTGGCTAATTTATCGGATGAAAAATCGACTTAGGCCAATACCGGATCTAGATGGCTACTCGTGCATTTTTTTCATTTCATATCATGCATATATATATCGAGCCTGAAATAGCTTATGACTGTTAGACACAATTTAATTGGAATATGTGTCATGGATTATGGCTAGGTGGTGAGCCATTGGATAAGGGTAAAGGACTGTACCCGCAGACTGAAAATAGGAGTATTTCTACTCCTAATACTGTGAGTGGACAATTTATAGTCTTAAGTATCTAGAGTAATTATACTTTTTTGATGCTTTTATTGGATGGTGAGTTTAAATTATAAAATATTATGTTTTCCAATTAAAATATTTTTTTTTAAATGAGATTTATACTGGTTTTGAAATCAAATATTGTTTTGGGAAAATTGAGTATATGGAGACTGCGTTGAATTTATGATTTTATATGTTATTGAAATTGTGGCTTATGACACTATGGTAGCATGATGGCTAAATTTTTGGAGTTGGCATGAAATATATGAACAGTTTTTGATTGGTCTCGGTAGACTGGATTACATTTTATTCGCCATATTATGCTACTGAAAATTTTATGGGTTTGGTGATATATTAAACGGTCACTGCAGTGGTGGGGGTTTTCGTGAACTACCTATGAGAGGGGCACGGTAACCCAATTATATACGTACCTCCGGGGGGAGATGTTGGATGAAGTATCTCTTGAGATAAGATTTGAGTGCACCTCACGTTCGGGCCACCACGTGAGAGTGAGACTCAGCCAACGCCAAGGAACGGCTGTGTGTCAGATACGAAAACATGTTTATGGGTATGGGACATTTAATAGCCTTGGTGGTCTTAGTGGGATACCTTGACGAAGGTACCCACGAGAATGATTCTGGTAGGGGCCAAGTTTAAAAAACTCATAAGCCGAGAAATTTCGACGAAAAGAAATTGTTTGGTATAGATTGAAATGAATTTTGCTTTATGAACATTATTGAGATATAACGTTTTTATATTGTCTCCGTCTACTCGGCTTTAGATGCTTTTGATGGTAATTGTTTACTCACTGAGATTATGTAATCTCATCCCTCTTCTTATCTATTTTTCAGGCTCAAGACAGTTTGTTGATAGTTGATAGTTGATTAAGATAAGAATTAATCTCAGAGTTGCATCCTAGAAAGTAAGGATTCGTAACGCTACACCTTCTTGGTCAGTTGGGGGCCCACGTATCATTGTAAACAAAATTTCATACTTTAATTATTTTTATTACTATATGAATAAATTTATTTTATTCTTACGCTACAAAAGTTATTTTAGGAAGACTTTGAAAATATTGTGTTTTAAGAAAATATAATATTTTATTTAATATTTTTATTATATTCAAATAGCTATAATTTTACTTTAAACGAATATTTTAGACTTAAAAATTTAATTTAAATCATGAAATATGTGTTTCCACTTACATATTACATTTTTACGAATTTCAAAATTTTCGAAAAAGAAAAAAAAATGAATGATTAAAATCCCCCTGTGAGACATAAATAAATTTTCATTATTTTTGGATGAGAGAATGGTCCATATCGTTTCAAAACACGATTTTAGTTACTGTCGATCACAGGGGAGGTAAGAAAACTGATACAAAAGCCTTGCGAGGTTTCGGTCAACATTCGAGGTAAAGAATGTCTGACGAGACTTCGCGGTAGTTGTCACGGACTCGATGGGAGTTTCAGGTCGTGACACTATACATGAGATCATATACCAATCAATAAGTCAAATACTTTAATGTCATTAAAAATAATAGGTTGGTTTAATTAAATTTATTAGACACACACACGCACATATATATATATATATATATATATATATATATATATATATATATATATATATATATATTACCAAAGATTCCTTTCCCAAGGTCATGATTCTACCTCATCCATTTTAATGTTGTGCTTGGATTGCCTCTCCAACCTTTAATTCCTTGTGGTTTCCAGCAATTTTTGAGGCATCCCCTTGGTTGTTGATGGTGTTAGTGTTTAACTCTTTTGGCCTTTCCTCTTCATCGTCCTTGTTGGTTTCTCCATTTTTCAGCTCATGTTCATTATTGGAGATGCTAGCATTGCTCTGGAGGAGGATCTTTGCAGTCCAATTGCTCAATTGCTCAGTGGATGCCTCATCTGAAGACAAGTGAATCAATTAATGTAAGATTACATGAAATTTCAACTAGTTGCATTGCTTACTTCTCTTTTGTACAAGTTCTACCGCTACATTCTATCTTAATTAGTATGTTTATTTATTGGGGTATTAATGTAAATCTTTGGCTATTCATCATTTTCAATATATTACTTTTATCCATTCAACTTTTATTTTGTTAATTTAAGCCACCCAATTCTCAATTTGGTGAGAAAAGCCATGGTCCCTAAAGAATATTCCACAATATTTAATGAATTATATGTCACAACAATTTAAATACACCCACACCCACATGTATTGTTTGTTTAAGACAATAAGTCCAAAACGACCAAGTTTTTGTCTCATACTTCTTAGAATGACAGGGACAACAAGGTGAGAAATCACGAGAATAAAAATCCCAATCTATAATCTATATCTATAATTTGTAATAACTATGCTTAAAAGAAACCTCAATGGGCTCATTGATCGACACTTGGCGAGTCTCTTGCCTTGACACTTGGCTCTCTCACAACTATAGGCTTTTGGGCTTAAGCGTGCTTTGGGCTTAATTGAGGGTTTTTTATTCGACCAAAGTATTGCTCTGTGACTCTCTTTTTCCCATCTTCGTCTTCGATGGACTCTAAATTTTTCTCTTTTAATATGGGGCATCAAGGCTCTTGACTTGACACTTGGTTAGATTTTGAGGCGTGGGCTTTAGGTCTAATGAGATTAGGTTTATGGGATGTGGATCTGAAGTCTGATGGGTTTAAGTTTAAGTGGTTTTCAGCTCAACACATGATTGGGTTTATAGGTGTTTTTTTTTTTTTTTTTCTCATGCTGTTGCAACTAAGCAATGATTGGGTTTATAGGTGTGAACTTGAGGTTTGATAAGATTAGGGTTTCAGTTGGGTTTTTGCGGTGTGGGTTCGAGGTTTGATGAGGTTGGATTTATATTAGATTTTTTTAGATTTTTCATTTTAGGGGAACGTGGTTTGTTGAATTTGTCAAAAGTCACATGCTTTTAGATTCTTCTTCATTTTCCGTCTCTCTCTTTTCTCTTCTACTGTATTATTTTATCATCTAGCTGTTTATAGGTGTATTTTTATATAAAAACACTATCACAAACACCACCATGATAACTATGGTAACAGTATATTTTATACATGTCAATGTACACCAATAATTAAATATAATAATATAATTATTATTATATATCTATTTCACAAAATATTCTCAAACTCAATTATATAAAAAAAAAAAAAGGCAACAAGTAGCATTATTGGCTTACCTAGTCTTGGGACAGTATGGCCTTGCGGGTGCCTAATGATGAGAGGATTGTCAAAGGCGGTGGCCAGCTCCTCCGAAGGCAACTTTAACCAGTCCTTAGCTCCTATGAAGTGCACAGATTTGACCTTGATTGTGTCTTTGTAGGCGACCTCGCATATGCTTGGCTCTCTGAATTTTGATCCGGATATTGAAACAAAAAATTTGAAGGGTGGATGCTCCTTCAACACCTTCCCCTGCATGCGTTGCCATACCTTTAGAATATCACCCAAAATGCAGAGAGAAGAAGACCTACCTCCTAACTCAGATGCATCAATACTTGCAACTTATATTACCTGTGCCTGGTAGCCTAACAGAAGAGCACAAAGAGTTGCACCCTACAGCAAGAACAAGGGGCAATAAGAAGAGAAAACAATCTGGAAGAAACTTGTTGTGGGAACAAGTGGTGATGCATTAAAATAAAACGTACTTGTGAGAAGCCAAGCAATCCATGAAAAGGTCCTTTGGTGGTGATGTATTCACACAAGTGAGAGACGCATTCCTCCAGGTTTGTGTACTCCGTGAAATCCTTGTTGAACTGGAACCACTCAAAGTACGGAGGAGGGAATATGCCTTCGATGTCAGATTTGCCTCCAGCTGGAAATAGTCCATCAGGAAAATCCTGTATATACATGTATTGCAGTTTTGTTTATTATTATGATTTTCCAGTCTGCTAGATTTTGAACACTCTTCATTTTATTGCACTATGTTGAATATTACTACTTGAGTACCCTATTTAATTAGGAAAATTATATTATTTTATACACTGATCAGGGTCAAATAGTTGGTGTATTAATTAGTATGAAATATTAAGCAAACATACCATGTCAAAGTGACAGAAAACGGAAGGATCCCACTTGCTGATTTGCTTGTGCAGGAAACTCCCACTGGTTCTAAACCCATGAAGGCATAATATCTTCATCTTTTGTTTTTGGGCTTCCTCCATTTCCGCTCCCCTTTGTCTACGTTGATGACAATGAAGGTGCAGGGGGTCCTTTTATGACGGAAAAAGAAAGGTTGTTTCCTCATACCTAACCCAGTTCCCCTGTTAGGTATGCTTGGTTGGTGCTGCACGGGCTTACCAAATAATATTCAGGGCTCAGCTGCCTGCCTACACCTATACTTCAATTTATAAAATCGATTGTCCAGTTTTAACATGAGAAACATAACCATGTGCCAAAAAAAAAAATGATTTTCATTATTGCTTGGTAAGAGAAAACCAAAAGGTAGCCTTTTTTCTATTCTTATTCACATAACCAAATCATTTCAAAATTGAAAAGTTTAGAAAAGAGAGAATGAAATGTGTGAATTAAGTCTTACAAATTTATAAAATTTTCCATCCTCTCTTAGATTTTATCTTTTTATTTCCACTTACAAAAAGGGTCATGGAAAAATAATGTAATTTTCATTTTCTTTCCTTGGTATTTTTTTTTCTACTATACCATGAAAAAGATAACAAAAATACATATTTTTTCTACCCACTTTTCCACCTATTCTACCAAGCACATCAACGGAAAGAAAAAAGCATGTTTTCTCTCTTCCCACATTTCCCCTCTCCCAATCTTTTACCCTACAAGAATATAGAGGGAAAGCATGTGATGGAAGTGATCATTCATCACTAAAACTTAAGTCACCAGTGATGTCAAGTTACAACAATAACTTCTAAACTCAGGCACTGCAAAACAGTAAAAGGAACATTTTGAAGCAAAACAATGGAAGCTATAAATTCCCTCAATTTCATTTGTGTTTCCGCAGATCTAACCCTCCTGTCTGTACCCTTTGCAAAATAAGCCATACACAGGTTGCCTCAGAAAGCCTGTAAGAGATAGGACAGTGTAAATAGAAAACTATATCAAAAATATGTCTTTGGAACAAGTGACAGAAAATGACAGCTTTTAATACTTGAAGTTTCATTCTTTAATCTCCGTTAGTGCCCCTACAATCTCCATATCTAAACAGGATACACTTATTTGGGGCCAACAATTACAAATTGGTTGGACATGTAATTAAATCATTTTTAACATCTTTTCTGTTAACACAAGAACTTCCAATAAGTAGCTTCAAAAGTTTCTCCACAGCTAACAATGTGGGAAAATAAAGCTTAACAATTACAAATGGTATCCAAATGTTGCTTAGTTTTAGCATGGAAAAAGAAGACTAAGGGAGGGCAGCTTATATTTGTTGTGTTGGGCATGCACTTAAATTTAATGTGCAGCCAAGGAACCTAGGAGAATAGAAGATACCTTCTCCAGGGAAAACCTTAGGAACGAAATATGAGAGGGTAGGTACAGCAGAATCCACTGCTCCAGCACTGCATAAGAAAAAAAACACATCTGAATAGATGGTTGGAAACATGAATTGCTGCTAGTTGCCTGTTGCCACAGAGATTTAAAATCTATACCATTTTTTACCAGAATTTAAAATACATAATAAGATACTAGTTAGGTCCAGAAACTCATGTACACAGATTCAAAGCATGACATATATAAAGAGTGCTAAAAAAACCATCAAGCGCTCATTCATTGACCTAACAGTCCAAATCAACATGTAAGAGGAATGATGAGGGTTTACCACAGAAAGCAATGGTCCCTGTTTAAACTTGTCATGAAAGGAAAACGCAATTGGCTTTGGATTGCTGCCAGGCCCTCTGATAAAACCACTGAATTCATATTACAGAAACAAATATATAAATTAGCTGTTACAAATATTCAGAACACCCCCACCCACCCCCCCCCCCCCAAAAAAAAAAAAATGGAGGAGATAATGATCTCATTTAGATCATTTGACTTGGCATTCAATGAACTATGGAGTGCTCCATGAAAGCTGTATGCAGTAACATTTTTTGTAACCAAAATGTCAAGCATCTGGTAAGATAAGCAGAAGCTCACATTAGTGATGCAGAAATCAAGGGATTCCTCCTTGTGTCATATAATGCAATGAGACCTTTGTAAATGTCATCCCCTCCTTTATACGATACTGCTAATCGCTCTCCAGAAGCATCCCAGGCTATCTTCTCAATTCCCTGACTGCATGACAAAATATTTGAGATCAATTTAACTAGGCAGAAGAATATTCTATGCATGAAATCATATGAAATAATAAACTTAAGCTTGAGAAAAGCTATAGACCCTGATGAAGAGAAGTCCGTAAACATCTGCACAGATATTTAGAAGACTTGTCGAGGCTAGTAATAATTCGAAAGGCTCAATTTGGACAATCACGAGAATAGAAGTTGGGAGCTTTGATAGCCAATTAGCAATTGGTACTGACTCTTAATATACGTATCTTTAAGTAAAATGGATTGCAGAATTTATTTTTATCTATCAATGATTTAATGAGGTAGGGGTATTTTAATTAATTTATAGTATATCGTTTGGCAAAGGTGAGATGATGGTGTTTAAGTCTTGTTTTCATTTTTCTTTTTATTATTATGACACCCTTGTTTGATGTCCAACAGTTGGTTTCTGTTTGGAGTCCATCTTTATTGAACCTAGAACAGATGCTTCATGTGATTTGATGAAAAAATTACATCTTACCTCAAAGTGGTTAGAACATAATTTTATTTTCATGTCGTTTCCGAAGTGGCAAACATAAGACCATGTGGTTTAAATAGATAATCAAAAGAATTCTGCTATTTAATCTTTAACAAAGTGGCTGAACTGCCCCCATCTACATATTTTAACATTTTAAATTCTTTAACATTTTTTTTCTTATAAAAGGTGAAATAGTTGTATGAAAATCTGAAATCCAACTTGATGGTTATCTACATAATTTTTCCACATTTTTCGAAGGCTGACTATAAGGATAGTTTTGTCATTCTTATTTCTAGGAAAATGAGATCTGAAAGAAAAACCCTCTGTAAGTAAAGAAAGAAACCTCACAAGGTTAGTTCCACTATTTTTAAACCACAAGGAACTAAAATGGGTAAAACATACCTAGTAATTTTCCCTTAATTCTGAGAGTTGAGAGAACTATTTTTATAGACATTTCTTAGCTACTATGCTATTAGATGTGAAGCTATATTTCTAAGTTAACCTAGACAACTGCCCACTTTACTTGTACAACTTGCATAACAAACTTTCCAAACTTGATGCTCTTCATCCAACCTTAATCCCCATCCTACACATTTTTTCCCTCAAATGATCCCAGATTAGCCTCCAAACCTTTTTCAATTGTTCTAGCTTGGGTTAATTACACATTTGGTATAATTACTTTTTTTCCCTCTTTCACCTTCCACCACATCAAAAAAAAAAATCACTTACTAATCTGAAAAAATTAATTTACTTCGTCCGCTACAAAAATGCCTTTCTCTGAGACTAAATTCCCTTCAGTGAAAACCCATTTTCTCATGTACATATATAGAAGATAAGATAGGCACATGTACAAGCAAACTTAAAATCTCATTCTTGAGAGCAGTCAAAAACCCCAAATCTCTAATATAATGAGCAGCAACCCTAAGGCTTGAAAAAAAAAAAAGAGGGAAACAAACCCATAAGGTAAACCTAAAATCTCAACAAACAGCTCCAAAACTTTCAATTTTGCTAGCAATCTTTTATCCCTTTGGATGCTCTCACATACTATAAGCAACCTAACCCCATCAGGAGTTTAGGACTTGTTCAGAACCTTCTCAAGTCTTAAACCTAAGGGTCATATTTAGATATAATTATCTCACACTCCCCGCAACTCATGAAACTTGAATTGGAGGCACATTGAAGCAGCAATTGCAAATTCCCAAGAGGTGGTGAGAGTTAGTAAATGTTGATTGTTGGGTTAAAACAAATGCAAAGAGAATAGAAGATCACTGAAATTATATGTTATTTGCATTTTAAGGATCTTTAATTTTAAATTTTTATTTCTTAACAAGATGATGACATGTGGTTCACTGATAGTATAGGATATATACACAAACAGTGCATCAAATATAAATTTATTTAACAATTGCCTTACACTCTTCCGTCTTTCCTCTCTCACCAAACAAGATAACTAGGAAAATTATCCTTATCCTGTCATTAAGCTAACAAACTAAGACATAAAATCATCTCCACTCAACTCTCTTTATCTTCCTAGATCACCTTCTCCCTCCATCTAAGCTCTCAAAGGCATGCAAAGGCATTAAAATATCCATCTGCTATGCTATTATCCCAATGCAATACCACCCAAGTTGACTCTGAAAGTCAACAACCAGAAGATACCCGACATGTATCCAAAATTATCCGAGCACAAAACAACTCAGACCTGAAAAATACAAAAAACCCAAAACGACTAGAAACCTGTAACTACCTAATGCCATAACCGGAAATGACCCCAATTGTAACTTAATGACCTTTTACAAAATGCAAAATGATCAAATTATGAAGTTATTTTTCCCCCTTAATTAAAATTAATATAAACTTGTTTGAGTAGGAAGAGACCACAAACTAGAAGAAAGAAAGGGAGGCTTTTTGTCATTTCAAGAAGGGAAAAAAAAAGAAAAAGAAAGAAAGAAAGCACATAAGCTGGCTGAGTTGGCAGCCATTCTTTTTCATTTTGGTTCTCATTCAACCTGCCTCTTTCCATTTGGTTTTGAGTTGTTTTTCTAATTAAAGGGTTTTACACTTTTATGTTTTGAATATGGATAAACATATCTACTACTAATCATGAGCTGAGACATAAATTAAAAGTAGATTAATATTATTGAATCAATTAGCTTATAACTTTTAAATATATGATTTCTTATTGTTTATAGTAAATATTAAGATTAGGCCCATTAAATTATAACCAATTATACTTATTAACTTTAATAAAAAAAAATATAAATTCCTTATATATGAAACTAATAGTCAAGTGTTAAAATAGAGTCAAAACAACTTAATAAATGCCCCAATGGCAAATGTTAAGATTATACCAACATTGCATCAATAATCAATTAGTTTTAGATATCATCACTTTGTATAATTTGTAAGTATTAACATTAAGTCAATTAATTGACTAATTTAACTCATATCACTTGTTTTCAATAATGTGGTACTCTTTTTAACAATGTCTATTGTTCAACATTCCAGCTGAATTATACATTAAAAAAATTCTAACAGGAAACTTTCAATCAAACTAATACATCTAAAAAAACAAATAAAACCAAGACAAGTCATTTTTAGGACTCCACTACAATCTCGATACCAAGTTAGATCAGCCTTGAATCAAACATTTTAACTATCATTATTTGCTATAATTCTTAAGCATAAAGATTAGACCAATTAATTAGTTAGTCTTGTTGAGTTATTTTTAATAAATAGTTTTGTTTTTAATAATATTCATTATTTAATGTTCCAATGGAATTTTTACAATTGGATTACACATCTAAAATTTTTAAAACCAAAACAATTAACATTATGGATTAATTATGCACTTGGTAGCTGAACTATAATCAAATGTTCAATTTAATATTTAAAGTTTAAAGATGTACATTTAGGTAATATGAATTTGTTTTCATTAACCATATTACACATCCCACTAACTCCTTTAAGCCTATGTATGATGTGTCTCATAAAGCCAATAAACGCGCCAAGTGTCCATATAATGCCATGTTTTTAGTGAAAATTTCCCTCTCTTTAACCCATGGCATGGTAATGGACCCCACTGATAATGTGGCAAAATGGCATGGCATTGTATGAACACTGGCGTGATTTATTGGCTATTTGGGACACACCAAACTTTGGCTTAATAGAGACAGTGGAGATGTCTAATATGGTTAACAGAAGCAAGATTCAAGTACCTAATTGTGCATTTTTAAACTTTACGTACCAAAGTGAATATTTAACTATAGTTCAAGTACCAAATGCATAATTATTAACTAGCAAAATATTTATTATTCTATATAATTATAGAAAAAAGCAGACTTCTTATTATCATTATTTACTTTCAGCTAACTCCAGACTTTTTATTTCTTCTTTTTGGTTTTTTTCATTTTGGTGGTTAAGTTGGAGGATTCATACTCAAGACCTCTATTTGCAAGTTGGATGTGGCTACAATCAAGCTGTTACCTTGACCTAAGCAGGAGTTATTTTAATAATAATATTTCCACAAAGTATTTTACAAATTAAAAATAACAGGAACTAGAAAGTAACTTCCAATACCTGCCTGTCAAAGATATTATCTCTGGCAAATCAACCGGTAATAAGTGGGCATCTGAAGAGAGTCATCAAGGAGAAGAAATTAAACTCTGCCACTTGCACTATAAAGCTTCAATCTACAACTAAAACAATAACATCCACAGAAACTGGTTTCAAATATTAAATATCAAAGCATGAACTTTATAAAAAACCAAGTTGGTAAGCATGCTCAAATACTTTGCTTTAAAAGCACGTCCAGCCAATCTCCCTTGTATTATTTGTCTCTGACATCTAGGTCAACATGGTATAATGAGCTCTCAACAATTGTGGAAAGTGTTTTTCACTAAAATTTCTAAAACCATAAGAATGGCAATTGTAGGCGTCATTGGCATTTTAAAGTTTTTATGGTTTACCCACTCGTCTCAATTAAAAGGATGGCTTAAATAAGAGAGAGAGAGAGAGAGAGAGAGAGAGAGATCTGATCGGTGGAGAGAAGATATATTACTGAAATGTTAGATATTTATTGATAATTTTTGAAGAAACACACATAAAGATGGAACTTATTGGTGATCTTAAGGTGCTTAGCAACATGTCCGGTCTTAAATTTTAGACAAAATGATCAACTTCCTAAAATGAAATTATGTCCAGTAAAAAGCAAACAACATTAAAAGTAAAGTAGAGTTTTACCTTGAAAGAAAAGCAAAGTTAAAAGAAAGAAATAAAGAATTTGAAAATAGAAAGATCCAATCTTGCCTGAAGCAAATGATAGAATACCACAGAAGTAAGAAAAAATTAAACAGAAATGCAATGTCAAAGTATGCTGCTGAGAAGGCCAACTAAACGAGCGTGTGCAGTTCCTCTACCCACCACAGGGAAGGCACAACACCAAGTGCAAACAAAGAGGGTGGGAGAAAAGGGAAACTTTTTTCTTATTTCTACTTTCCAAAAAGAAATTATCTGTCGAATGTAAACTACAATCCTCAATATCACCAATACAAGACCAAAATTTGAAAGCTCATTAACACCATGTTTGGGAACCATGAGGAGAAGGGAAGGAGAGGAAAGGGAGGGGCAAGGAGAGGGTACAGTTCCACTTGTTTGGATACCATAAAAAAAGAAGGGAAAGGGGAGGGAGGGGTACATTACCAACCTTGTTTGGTTCATGAGAGAAAGAGAAGGGAATGACAACTTATTATGTCATTATGTCATTATGTCATATTACTATTTTATTCTTATAACTTCAAAAATAATAATAATAATAATAATAAGGTAATTTTGTCTTTGTAGTAAAAAATTTTAATGAAAAAGGAGAAAATAAAAAACGAATGTAACAAATTCTTTTCTTTTTTACTTTTTTTGTGGATAGCAAATTCTCTTAAAAACGAGAAAATAAAAGAAGAGAAAAGAAAATGAAGGAAAAGAAAGAAAGAATAGAACATGAACCAAAAATGATATAAATAAAATGGTAGCAACTTTGTAATCACAGTATTAACAACAATAAAAAATAGTAAAAGAAAAAAAACTCAGAAACAGGGGGAAACCCCAAAAATAGAAAAACTCAAAAACTAAAGCCCAAAAGAAATAACAATACTCGTCAATATTTAAACTTCGATTTTCTCTTTGTTCCACATAATTACATGCAAGTTTCCTATTCCACCGCAAAGCTTATATTGATGGATGGCAGCAATTCTTTACATATAGCTTACATACCCAATGAAGGAGGCTTTGATGCAAAGTGTATAGAACCCAACGTTGAGGACCTAGAGAAAGCAAGCAGGACCATACGACCATCAGGATCCCAGGTTGCACCCTGACAACACACAATTGATCACTTAACAAGCAAATTCTAATGTCATATCAGTCATATCCAACAGAATCCTGTTTATGATAAAATTATAAGAACCACAAGCTGACAAACTATAATGCATCAATAACTATAACAATATAGGACTTTATCCCCTTCAAGGTAATAAAAAGAGAGGTCAAATATTAGTAAAAAAGTATATTAGTTTTTCCAAAACAATGCCATGAAAATATAACCCTTTCATACTCCAATATACTAGCAACCAAGCATGCAATGCAAATGGTAAAATGGCATACTGTTATATTTACCGATCACTCCGCTCCATCTAAAATTTTGTCAACTATCTTCAAGAGTGAATTAGATAAGTTAAAGGGCAAATTGAATTGCTTTGACTAGTTAGAAGGATTAAAACATGAAAATGACAACAAGAGGAGCTAGATGAGTAACATGTATTGCCAATGAGCAATGATAGTATCCCATCTGAATTAATTATTACAACTACTAGAGGGAACTTTTACATAAGATTCACATGGAACATATAACATTTTCATAGAAAGAGGTTTTTGAATTATATAAAGGTAGCAATTCTTTTAATGAAACATAATATGATCCGAAATAAATTGAATGGATTATATGACCAGCTTCACTTCTACACCACTAATGTTAAAAGCAAGCTAAGTCAATTATGCACCATTCAATGCCATTTGCAAGCATAGTTTAGACATTTTTATACTCAAAGTTATCACGAAGAAGTATACCCATAAGGAAAATTCTGAAGGAAAGATGAACTCATAACATACTTACCAACCTGAACATACGGTTTTTAATTCCAAACTACATAGCTTAAGTTTGAAGAACAAAAGGTGGAAACTGAATACCTTTTTGGAAAATTACCATAAAACTCAGAATCCAAGAGAAAATTGAAACAGATAATAAAATGAAAAAAGTGTAATAATGATTCAAGCAGCTATTAGACAACATCTCTATGTCTAGCGAACTGTAACCTTTAATAAACAATGTTCAATGATTTAAAAATGATATCACTTACCGTGACAAAACCGCTGGATGAAGACCACGGTTCAGATGTCCATGTGTTTGTCTCCCAGAGGTAAAAGGTTCCATCACTGCAACAGGACAGAGACTTTAGCCTAGATGTTTGGTTAAAATTAGACATAAAACATCGCAAAGTTTATGTCCATACAATTTTCCAGCAAAAAAGTAATCTCCAGTCGGAGACCATTTAAGCACTGATGTTCCCCCTAATCCCCGTCGGATGGGTGTCCCAATACCTGGAAATTACAAGAAATATCATTACTCCAAAATAAAGACTAAAATCTCCAAAGAAATAATGCCTACATGAACATAAATATTTAAGATGACAATAGAAACTATATCCAGGCAAACTGCTTATACTATGATGATCATTTAGGTTTGTCAAGGAAGAAATTGCAAAAGGTATCCATTAACAGCACTTCACATCATCTTCAAATCTAACAGCACGTAAATAGTCCAAGGTCCTCTAGATGCCCTGCATCAGTATATATTTCATGTTGTAATTTCCAACCATCTTGCACATTCTGTTGCTCATAAGACTGAATTGACGAGAATGAACAATGATGAGTCTTGGAGGAATTAGTAATTATACTCTTGTTAAAAAACTAACTACGTAAAGGTTCCAGAAGCAAAAGAGTACAAAGTGGATATATCTTGATTATAAAAAAGTATGTTCAAACAACAAGTTGAGTGCACAATGATTTAGGACAGCTGGGTGCTTAGGGTTTTATGGAACTTCTTGAATTATTAAGAAAAGAGAGGAAATTGAATGAAGAAGTCCTAAAGTTCTGTAGGAGTCAGACCAAAGGTTTTTTGTTTTTGTTCTTTTGTCCAATGCTTGGGCTACACAAGAAGGTGTAACTCCCCATTCTATAAATTGCCAATAAGTTTATCATACCTAAGGTTGAGTGCATCATCACAATCAAATGCACCAGAAATTCTTTGATAGTAATTTTATCCTCAAAAGAAAGATTGCATACATATATGTAGACTCCTAGCATGCATAATCTAATAAGAACTAGCACTCCTAATACAACATCAACTTCAACGAATATTTAGACTCTCCAATTAGGAAGCTATCCAATTTAGAAACCAACCTATACGGAAACTTCAGTAAGAACAACTATAAATATAAAAACAAGAATAAGACTATAGACTTAAAACCTGAAATCTCCAACAAACTAAAAAAAATACCCAACACTTAAAGTTCTAAAAAAAAAAAAAACCTGCAACCTTGAACTTAAAGAATCAGAAACAAACTACAAGGTGTTGACTTAAAATTAATAATATTAAAAATATAAAAAAAAAAAACCCTGCAACCTTTAACTTAAACAATCATAATTTAAAAAAAAAAAAAACCAACCTTAAGAATTATAAAGAATCATAATTTATTTAAAAGTAACTAATCAGCCTATCCAAACTCCCAACTAAGTTCATCATCAACCGATATGTATCAAATTACAGGGTGCTTCATCGAAAGGGTTACGATTGCTTGTTAACATTTGAATTAAAAAATAGTTCAAGAGAAACTAACTGTCATAAATATACCTTGGGCAACATCCCAAATTGTGAATGATGAGCTTTCATATGAGGCAGAGGCCAAATACGTAGACAAACGTTATGGAAAACATTTGAATAGTTAAATAAACAACATTTCTACTCCTACCTTCAACTCCCAAGCATAATCTTGTTAATGAATTATAGCAATAAAAGATAAATCAATATCACAAGAGTATTCATTTCTGGATATCTTCCATCAGGACTCCAAGAAAGTGCACTTATTTGTTCATCATGAGGACTTCGAAAAAAATCCACCAGAGTCCACCGAGTCCCAGAGCCTCTAGAGAGTGCCCCTAAGAATGAAGCAGAACCAGATCTAACTGATGCTGCATTCCCTGGATAAGATGCCGCCCAAATGCAAATTCCACCCCTGAAGATCAAAAAAGCATTGAGAAGTTAAGCATAAAATATCAACCGTATTTGAGTTAAACGAATATATTATAATTTTAATAACAACTTGGAAAAACAGGATACTTGCTTGCATGCCACAGAAAGCAACTTTCCACCATTTGGCCTCCACTCTAGAACTTTAACATCTCTTTGGGAGTCACTTGTTAAAATGCATGGCTCCTTCCCTGCTGTTCAAAATATTCAATATAAAAGTAACATTTGTATGCATCTAAAAGTGGCCAAGTGAAGTGATTTTGTTTCACAAAAAAGAAGGAACGAAAACTAGGAGAGAACCAAACAAAGGATAAAAATAAGTTAATGACATTTTGCACAGAATAATATAATAAGTTGCCCACCGGAATCTTCATAATCACGAACAGTAACTTGATTCGAGGCAGAGATAAATGCAAGGATATGTTTGTGTTGATGCCAGCTCACACCTTGGAGAGCAACTTCTGGTAACAAATCAATCTATACAGCTTATCAAATGAGACTGCAGACTTGAAAAATTAAAACCACCTTCTCTTTCAACACTATTTGTGCATGCGCTTTCGAGAGTAACTAAAACAATTAAACTATCTCTAAGATAAATAAGTCAGATAAATAGGTAATCAACTATGGTTATCAAATCTCTTCATGGTATACAAATATCTTCCTAGGCCAATCCAAGAAAGATTAACTGTGTCTGACAAGCACTTGGTATAGCCTGTAAGCATTAGCACATAAAAAACCAGCATTGCTATTTAAAGATAAGAATTTCACAATAAAAAAGGTTTTATTTAAATAATGATTCGAGGACAAAAATGCTGGTTCTCAAATAAGTGTTATTCAGATTAATGGCATTGCCATTTACGGGTGGCCCTTCAAGGTAAAGCTCATGGTAGTTCAACAATTGCAGGAGGGAAAAAAGGTGATCAACCAGGTAACAAATTTATTATAATATTGGCCAAAAAATTATCATGCTGGCATATTTCTGATTGTATGGAAGAAAGCTTTCAAATTAGAAGTATAAAATAGATTAATTTTGGGCAACTCTAACCATCAATTAATATCCAACAACTACTAAAACAAACATTATAGGTATATGAGAAAACGCTTAAAAATATAAATCGTGAAAGAAATAAAAACTCACATCATTAGGTTGAAAAATGTGTTTGAGGGAGCTAGCAATCATTCCCTGCAACGAGATTTTATAAGTGAAAACTTACTAGAAAAGAGAGGAAAAAGATATTCCAGTAGAAAGGAAGGAAGCCCACCAATCCTTTGGGTTGAGAGTTGGCGGCATTTGTCGTGGGTTGAGGTTGCGTGGGATCCTCCACCGACTGAAATGGAACCGGACTGAACACCATTCCCTGTACATAGCCAAAGATTGAAATTCCAGATATGACGAATATTCAAGCAGCAAAACTAATATATTAACAACGTACAAGAAGCTTTCCGTAAGTGTCCTTGGCTCCATCATCCGACAGGGCCTCCGCAGCAACTGCATAGTAATACTGTAGCTGTTAACCATTTAAAAAGGTACAAAAAATAGGGAGCGAGGTTTCTGGTATTTCTGTGTACCATGTGGATGAGAGAAGGAGAAAGAGGTACCTAAATCTCGGTTGATTTCACAGATGGTAACCGACCCAGGCTGTGGAAACGAAGGCATTGTCGCCGACTCTTTCCTCCTTTGTTGTTTCAAAGCGGAACGAAAGAAAGAGGAGTAAGAAGTTTTAAGTGTCAACCGGGCAAGTCTTGTACTATAATTTTTTCACCAATTTAGTCTATTTATTTCAAAATTGGTCAATTTAGTCCTGTTCTCTACGATTTTGTGCGATCAATTTCTCTACCTTTGTCCAAACTATTAAAGGTGTTAATAAAATGATGACATGTCAAATGATGCTAACATAGCACTGATGTGTCAGACCAAAAAAGATTTGAAAAAAGAAATTTTACTATATCAATTTCTTTGTGCCATGTAATAAAGACCACATTAAACAAAATTGTAGAGTATATGAACAAAATTTGAGATATTCATGTATGATTTTTGGTTTTTTATAATAACATAAAGATAATTCTTTATCCATAAGTTTATAGTTTAATCACTAGTTATGTTTATGTAGATAAAGCCCAATGAATTATATGCCTTGCAAAAAATTGAATATAGATGCAATTATGAGATCCTTATACATCAAAGCATTGTTCATAAAGAGTTCCTGATCATTGTATTATCGAAACAATGTATCGATAATACTCAAAGATTAGCACATGCTATGTTTCCTACTTATAAAGTAAGCATCCGATCTTATAAGTTAAAGTATAAGAAAACTTGAAACTAGCATTTGGGTGCTTGCCTTGAAGAGCAAGTTTACTTAGCATCACCTGACATGAGAAGTGCATTTGGTATCTCACTCAAATGTCTATGCAATACTTTTTATATGTCAATCTTATAAGTACTCATTGGCCTTAAAACACCAAGTTATCTTATATGTGAAGTGCTATACTTTGATTTCATCCCTACAATCTTACTAAGAATGCCCAAATAGGATGTTGTTGGGTATAGCATGAAGCGTGTGAAGAAAAATGAGTGATCAAGATAACAATCATTACCCAAAGTGATTTAAGGGACATATCTTGATTGTTTTTTATTAATATCAGCTTATTGAAGTTCTTAGCTAAGACGATTTAAAGATTATGAAAGAAGTTTCATGAGTCTTTATAAAGCTAATGATCTTACTACAAGAACGAACATGGAGATAGCTAAGAGTAGACATTATACTATGCTCTTATCTTCTCTAAAATATATGATAAGAGAATGAATTATACTAATAGATTGTAGAATAAAAGGTTAGTTAAACCATGTTGACTTTCTTAACATTTAGGTGGTCATAATAGATGCCAATCTTGGTCTATAGGATTGAATTAATCATTTGAGAATTGATAATAAATATAATTCACTGAATCCTTACTTATTAGGATTATAATTCAAATCCATTGCCAACTTGTTAAGATCTTAATGGGTCATACTCATAAGATCACTATGATAATATTGAAATGGGGTTTTACAATTAAGAAAGACTTAATTGAATAAAGGTTGTGAACTTTTATTGGGCTTAATTAAAATGTTTAATTAAGTTATGGTGTCAAATACTTAAATACTTAAAGTTATGTGGTGATAACTAAAAGTTACTTAAGTATTAACCCTAATTATAAATATATTGTTTTAGACCAAAATTAGTGTGCTTTTCCTCCTAGTCTTACACTAGCTGTTAGGTACGACATTATCAGATTAAAAACACAACGGAATAGAAAAAATAAAACGCCACACCTACCTCGGATCACCTTGTTGTTTTTAATGTGAATAGAACATTATGAGATATGCAATCAGAATTAATTATCCTGCCAAATGATATCATAATCAAACGGGTATCCTCTTAATGCTTAAAACCCATGTACACTCCAATGTGTGTAAGAACCTAAGCCACTTAATCGCTTGGCCTCTAATGGTGCATGCACAGCCGCAATGGAATCTTTAGCGAGATGGGAACTTCCAACCACACTTTTATGCCAGCAAAGTAGACAACAAATTGTCTTTCTCTTCCTCTCTTAGTCTCTAACCAAATCACACAAGAAACTCTTTCAAAAGGCCCTCACAAGGAATGGCTACACTAAAGAGAATTGTACTAGTTTTTTGTAAGACTAAAACTAATAATCAGAAGTGGTTGAAAAGATGACTTTATACCTAGGTTAATTAACTTATTAAGTTTGTTAATAAGTCCTGAATATTATAACCTCTTATAATATTGACCTTAGCACTTAATAAAACCATTTTAATTAAGTCTTTATTAGTTAATTAAACTAGTTTATGATTTAAGTCCCAACTTAAGTCATCACATTCCCAATTTAATCTATAATGCAACTTTATGTGTTTGACCCATTAGGTTTACTAACATGTTGGCAATGAAATTAAATTATTATTCTTTATTGATTAATTTAAATGAATCCAATTCATATTAAATTAATCAATTCAATTCCATAAAACCAAGATTGTCATCTAGCAATGCATTGGGCACCCAATTGTTAGGAAAGTCAAAAGGTTCTTTGATAACCTTTAAGTGTACAGTTTATTAGTGTAATGCATTCCTTCATCATATATCTCGGAGATAATAAAAGCTTGGGCAGTGTCTTCTCTTATTGATCTCCATATTTGCTCATATAGTTAGATCATTGGCTTTATAGAGACTTATGTAACTCATTTCATGATCTCCTAATCACCTTGGCTAAGGATTTGATTAAGCTAATATCAACCAAGAACTAATGAGATATTTCCCCTTGAATCACTTAGGGTGATGATTGCTATCTTGACCATTCATTTGCCTTCATATGCTTTATACTATACTCAAAAGCATCTTGATTTGGCATCATTGGTAAGACCCATAGAGGTGAAATCAAAGTATAGTACTTCACATGTAAGACAACCTAGTATCTCAAGTCTAAGGAATAGTTACATAACTCACACATGAGAAGTATTGCATAGACACTATAATGAGATACCAAATGCACTTCTCAAGTCAAGTTATGTTCAATGAGCTTGCTCTCCTATGGCAAGCACCCACATGTTAGTTCCAAGTATCTATTACTTCAACCTATGAGAGCGATTACTTACTTCACAAGTAAGGAACATAGCACATGTTGATCTTGGAGCATTATTGATGCCCCGTCTCAATTATACAATGATCAATAACTTTTAGAAACAATGCTTTGATGCATGAAGATATCATAATTGTATCAAATACAATTCCTTTGCAAGGCATATATAGTTCCTTGGGCTTTATCTACATAAATATAAATAGTAATTAAATTACAAACTTATGGATAAAGAATTACCTCAATGTTGTTATAAATAACAAAATGTTATACATGAATATCTCAAATTGTGATTCCCATAAAACCGCAAATTACATTATAAGGCTCATACCAACACTAGCTGCACATTGTAAGAGCAAAGAGAAAAGTTCTCTTCTCCTAGGTTCAGCCAAAAGAAGGAAATGGAAAAAACTTGAGTTTTTGAAAACACCATTGCTAGCACAAGGTCTAGTCACAAATAGCCCCAACCTCTTGAAAAGGTTCTAATTCATAGTAATCATGTGGATTATGTTGGAAGCTGAACGTTTAGACGACATTAGTTTGTGACAACTAGAACTTGGTGTGCGTTCGGTTGGAAAAGAGTCTTTACTGCCCTCTATGAATTCGTACATCTTAAGGGCTAAGGTAAAAGTATTTCCTTTTATGTTTTTGTCTATTGGCTGGCCATGGTGCTCCATGGTGATGCTTGGTTTGGGTTCTTAGGTTTTATTTTTCGTTGCGTTTGTTTTTCATTTTTCTTGAAATTGCATGATCTTGAGGCATCCCAACACTAGATAACTCCAATCTTGAGATAATTCAAAATATGGTGAATCTAATTTCCATCCTTTCAGTTCAAGACTCCAATCGGGCCTTGGTGTGCATTTGGATGGAAAAGAATCTTTTTCGCGCTCTATGGATTCGTACATCCTAAGGGTGAAGATAAAACTATATCTCTTTTTATGCTTTTGTTTGCTGGTCGGCCATGGTGCAGTGATGTTTGGTTTGGGTTCTTGCGTTTTATTTTTGTTGAGTTTGTTTTTCATTTTTCTGAAATTGCACAATCCCGAGGCATCCCAACACTTGAAAACTCCAATTTCACGATAATTCAAGATATGTTGAATCTAATTTCCACCCCTTTAGAGACTTTTTTCAAAATTGGATGCCCCGCATCTATAAGGCTCGAATTCTTTTCAAATTTAAAATAGTTTACCACCATCAAGGACCTTACTTAATAAAAAGTTTAGTCCAATTCCATCTCAATTGCTAGCTTGTACACATTTGGCCACCTATAATTCCACCTCAGCTTTGTTGCTATTAATAATAATGTAAAACTAAAATAAGTAATTCAATATAAACTTTAATTTTTTTCCTCATCAAATAAATCAATTTAACGAAAATCTTTCAATAGAATTAGAATTTTTTTATCAATTGTATAAATTTTATTAATATTTATTATAAAATATTTAAAATAGCAATTTAAAAGTATAGTAAATAAAATGTTCATTTTTGGCAAATCAAAAGTTTTATTAATATGTATAGATAGTTTGTACATTTTTAATACAAATGGAAAGATAATGATTTCTAACTACTAAAGAAGAACCTTTAATGTGTAAAAATACATTTTTGGTATAAATGTAATGCTAAACAAAAAATGGTAGAAGTATCAAATTTAGTCCCTATACAATAGAGCTTTATTCAATTTAGTTCTTGTATTATAGAATTTTGTTCAATTTAGTTCTTATATTATAGAATTTTGTTCAATTTAATTTCTGTACTCTATAATTTTATTTAATTTTGTCCCTATGACGTGACACAAAGAAATTGATGTGGAAACAAAACGGTTAAAGTACCCAAAAAGTCCATGTACTAATGCATTTTCGTCAATTTAGTCCATGTATTCAAAATTTTGTCAATTTAGTATATTGATTTTGGGAATTATAACAATTTATTCCCTCACTTTAACACCGTTCAATTTTACCATCAAAGGTAATGATGTTAGTGCTGATGTGATAGATTTTGCTGACGTTTCCATGAGGTGAGATAAAGATTCTAATTGGGCACTACCACATCACTCTAACACGTTGATGTGGCAATGCCACGTCACTTTGGCATTTGACGTGGTAGTGTCACGTGACACTGACATGCTGCCATGGCAAATCAAGAAAAAATTTTCCAAAAAAAAAAAATCTAGGTCACGTCATAGGGACTAATTAAACAAAAATTTATAGTATATGGATTAAATTGAATAAAATTGAGGTGTTTATGGACAAATTTGAAAAACACAATTCTTTGAGTAAATGATACATATACTTATTAATAAGTCAAATGTCTAAGTGTAAAAGATTTATGGTGTTAAGAAATAAATATGAATGTTTTCTTTGTTTATTATTTGATTCCATAACAGGCACATTAATTTATCTTCTTTACAAAATTAAGTTTGAATTCATTTTCTATAAATAAATTCAATATTTTATAGAGTTATTTTTATAAATATCATGATAAAATCATTATCACTTAAAATTTCCCTTTTTTATTAATCTTGATATTATTTTTAATGAAATTAATTCATAATCCATTTATAAAAAGAAACAAAAAGATTTAATTGTCTTTTTTAATATATGTGTGAAAACCAAAGTAAGCCTATTAAATGCTTAATAACAAAATAATTTGCCAAGAAATCATCTCATTTATCATGCTTACATTTGCATTTGTTGCAAACACTTATATGTTAATGTTTTTAGAACTGTGATTAGATGGTCCAATATTCCAATTTGCAATCCATCTTAATTTTGTTAAATTTAGTCCATGAATTATACATTTTTGTTCAATTTAATCTTTATGATGGGATCCAAATTCTTTGTTTTAAATTTTTTTTTTCTTGATCTATCGCGTCAGCATTGCCATGTGGCATTGTAAACATGTTAGAGTGACATGGTACTGCCATGTTAGCATGTCAGAATGACATGGTAGTGCCACGTCAAAATCTTTATTTCATTTCATGTGTTGGTCCCAATAATATGTGCTAGAATGAGGGTGAATAGCACAATTTGGCTCTTTCAAAAATTGTCTCTAAGTATAGACAAATGTAAGATAAATGAAAGAAAGAAAATAAAATAAAAACAGAGTAAACAAGACAACAGAATTTAGAGTGGTTCGATCCATGACCTACATCCACTACCTTGATTATCCAACCAAGGATTTTTCAAACAATTCACTAAGAACTGGTGAAATTCATAAGCTTTCACCAAGCTTTACAATGGCTTTTATCAAGCTCAGCCAAAACCTTTTACACTAGTTTTTCCCGGACACAACTATAACCCAACTCCTAACTTTTAAGGCTAAGTTAGAACCTTAACACTTTCAAGCAAACCTAGCTTGAAACAATCACTTAGAGTGACTCTCTCACTCTAAGAATACAAAAAAATAAGTAAAAGAAAGTACCTATGATCACAAGTTGATCTAAATGGTACAAGGTTGAGTGCAGAATATAAAGACAAAATATGGGCGTTTAAGTGTAGTGAAGTGAAGAGAAAATTTTCTGATTTATCAGCTCTTAATGACTCAAATCTCTTCCAAAACTTCCAAGAACTCGTGTCTAATTGTTGGAAGACCCTTTTATACTTGGAGAAACATCTCTGATGGTAGTTTGACAGTTTTATAGTCGTTGGAGACAGTTGGGAGTCGGTTCTAGCCGTTACTCTATCTTTTAGTGCAAATTTCAAACTTGCAAGCAAAATGCTTTTAGTCGACTGACCGATATCTTAGTCGACTAAGTCGTCTCTGTTTTCTACTTCCTGTCTTTGGCAATTCTAGCAGTGGGCACTTAGTTGACTAACCCATTTCTTGGTCAACTAAGTTGGTTCTATCTTGAAGCCTAGATGTTGGCAGTAGTTTCTTAGTCGACTAACTCACATCTTGGTCAACTAAGTTGATTCTGTTTCTCAATATTCTTCAGCCCGTCATTTCTCCAATTTAAATTTTGGTCAACCAACATTCTTCTTTATTTAACCAAAGACCTTTTTTTGGTTGATCAATCTTTTTTCTTCATTTTTATGATTTTTGATATACGCATTTGAAAGGTTGATTTATTATTTCCATATAACTTTTTGTGCTGCTCACTTAGGTAGAAATGTTAGATCCAAATGAAATGGGAATGTTTTATTATCATAAAATACTAATGGAGCCAACAATCTCTCCCTTTTTGATGATGACAAAACATTCCTTGGTTAATAGCACAGTGTCCTTTGTTCTTTAATTTCAGCAGAAAGTGAGGATTGCTCCCCCTAAGTGTGTGCTCTCCCTTAATGTGTGCATATTTAGCTTATTCATTTCAGTAGATTTTATTCAAGTCATATAGAAAATGATACCGTTCATTCAGAGTATATATATATACAGATCTTTAAGATAGTTTGCAGCAGATGAATGTTGATAGTTTCTCATCAAAATTTCAATAGTGTCTGTCATTAACATATTATTACCAGATTTTGTCATACCATTTAACAATCAACAGATACACTATACTTAGCATCCATATCCATTCACAAACTTAATTGATAGTAAAGATCAGTCATCAGTATGCAAATCTCAACATCAGTGTAGTGACAGACTTTCATTAACAGTAGTTAAAATGTCATAAATAGCAGAATATTAGCAAGGATTCAATTATCAGCGGCAATATACTATAAACATATCAGCCAAGTACCATAAACATATAAAAATATAAACAACAAGATTAGAGTTAAGTGTTCAAGTTACCATCATGGCACAAACAACAGAAAAATAACAAAAAAGTTTATATTCCCAAATTGCCCCTGGTTCATTTATGCTTCCTTCATTTCTTAAGTTCCTGGTTCCTCCACCCTAACATTTTTTTTAATTAATTTCTTGGTTCCTTCTCGTCCTAAGGTTTTGCCATACTCCCCTTTTTTGTCAGCATTAAATCAAGGGGTTTCTAGTCATCTGAGGTATAAAAGGGTGTGGATTCAATGCTATAAAAAGGATTTAGAGGAAAAGGAGAAGGTTCTCGTAGAGGTGATGATTTTTTAAGGGAAGGTTCTGGTAAGGATTTGTTAAAGACATTGATTGGATTTTGAGAAGAAGGTACCAGAGCTGGCTTGGATTTCTCTACCAATCGGGAGAACTTCCTTCTCTTGAGAAATGATGTTTTTGTGGTCATAGTTTTCTTGCCCTTGGTTGGTGGCTTGGATTTTGCTGTAGTGGCTTCCTTCTCTTGTGATGCTACTGTGACTTTTTGCTTCTCTTTCCCAAATTTTACTTTTACTTTAGAAGCTGGTATAGGTGCATCCTGTTGAGCTTTTCTGTCTTTGTAGCTGCTTTTTTAACCTGTTTCTCAGCTTGCTCTTCCCGGACCATTTGTTGGAAGACATCCATAATGGATACTTCTTATGAATTTGGAGTAGAGGGCTACTGTTTCTCAGATCCTGAACCAATTACTTCTATTCCTTGGTCTGACTTGTCCTTGCTTTAGTGTTCAGATGATGGAGCCTTAGTTGGTTTATCAACATCAAGATGTGGGTCCTCTATCTGAAGGACAGGACTGGCAGTTCTATAAGTTGAGCCTTCAGTTTGAACACCATGACTTGCTTCATGAGAAACAGATCCTTCTGCTTGCACATCTGAATCCTTAACAGCTTGTTGTGTTGGTGCAACACTTGGTGTTTCAGAGGAATCTACAACAACAGGTTCTGATGACATTTTCTCTTTTCTTTTCAATTCTTTTTCTAGTTCAACAAATTTTTTCTTCAATTTCCTACAGTCTAGCTCCTTGATCAGTGAGCTTTACATCTATCCTCATCAAGAGATTGAAGACCATTTCATTAGAGAATTATGAGGATGTTGCCTCTGACTGAGTTGGGAGTGAAGGTTCTCCTCTAGGAGTTACTTTGGGAGTTTCAACATAATTTTCTCCTTCAAGTTTGTATCCCATCTTAGATAAACTCTCCAGGTAGATAGATTGATCTTTGCTCTTTATGTGATTTATTGCATATCTTGAACTCCAAATCCCTTTTTTTTGGACCAGTGCAGTAATGATATTCCCATATGGCAGATTAATCTTTTCCAATCTACAGGCTTCTTTCATTCTCTCAATCATAAATCTTCCTAGGTTCAGTGGACTCCCATTGAAGACATGTTCCATTAGCCAAAGGTCTTGCAGACTAATATAACTAAAGCTTCCCCCTGTTCCATGAACATTAGCAGCAATGAAATAATATTCAAATTTGTTGACTAGTGATCAAACCAACATTTCTTTTACAAGAATATTTCTCTTTCTTTCCACTAATCACTTCCCACAAGGATAAAGGATCTTAGTTTTCTTGGAACTCAAACTCATTCTCTTCACACTCAATGTTAAGTAAACTGCCCAAATTAGTAGCAGTCTTAGTGAATTCTTTCCCATTTAAAAATACATTCAGACCATCCTCAAGATAATCATCCGGCTCCTCTAATTCATCCTTCTTAACTACTATACTAGAATAAAAATTTTTAACCAAACTTGCACTATAAGCTCGATTCTTAAAAGTACTGAAATATTTTAGTTTCATCTCCTTAAAATAGTATGATAAAACTGCTTTAAATTCAGGCACTTCATTAAAATTGTTCTAGTCAATAAATTTCCCATAAGTAATGGGTGCATTTTCAATTTTCTGGAACCTATCCTCATGAATTTTGTTTCTAAATTTGGAGGACAGAGATTTACCTTGCTTTGATGTTTTTCCCTTTTTTTTCTTCTTCTCTGTTTTTTGTTCTTTTTCCTTTTGCGACTTTCCAGATTTTCCATTCTTTGATGCAAACTCGATTTTCTGTTTCTTCTTCAGCATTTCTGCTTCTGACCCTTTTACCAGTGATCTTTTTCCTTTCTTCTTTTTAGTAATTTCTCTACTCTAAGAAGTTTTTGCCATTTTGATTCGGAAAATTTTTGACTGGGATTCGAGGGTTTTGGTTTTAGCTAAGACAGTTTCAGAGGTGCGAATGTAGAAAAACTGAGTTTCAGTTTTAGGGGAGAGAAAATGTAAAGAAAGAAAAAAAAGTTGTTAGCAATTTTAATTTCACTTGGAAAACTGTTCGCCTCCCCCTTAAAGATTGCCTCACTTTATTTGCTTAAAAATTTTAAAATTCTCTCTAAATTTGGTTATTCTCCTAGGTGGTTTTTCTTCTTTCTTTATTGCCCGGTACACATTATTTTATTCTTTCTTCATTTATTTGGCTTAGTCTTATTATTTAAGACTAATAGAGCACTTTTAGTTGACTAAGATTCACCTTAGTCGACTAAATGCATTCTGTTTTATGTGCATAAGCCAAAAATTTTCTCACAACTCTTGCAGACTAACCATTCCTAAATTCCTTTTAATTTCATAGAAGCTATCTTCATTTTGAGGTTTGGTAAAAATATCTGCTAATTGATGCAAACTATTCACAAATTCAATCTTGATATCACTTTTCACTATATGGTCTCTAACAAAATGGTGCCTAATCTCAATGTGCTTGGTCCTAGAATGCTGCACAGGATTTTTGGATATGTTGATTGCACTTGTGTTTTCACAAAAGATTGGTACATTATGAACTTTAATTTCAAAATCTCTCAGTTGTTGTTTGATCCACAAAATCTGAGCACAACAACTGCCTAGAGAAATATACTCTGCTTCAACTGTTGAAAGTGCCACAGAGTTTTGTTTCTTACTTGACTAGGATACTAGCATACTTCCTAGAAATTGGCATGTTCCACTAGTACTTTTTCTATCAGTTTTGCTTCCTGCAAAGTCTGCATCCGAATAGCCTACAAGATCAAATGATGAGTCTCTAGAATACCATAATCCTAAGGTTTGAGTTTCTAAGAGGTATCTAAAAATTCTCTTAACAGTTGTTAAGTGTGATTCTTTAGGCTGTGACTAAAATCTAGCATACAAACATACACTAAACTGAATATCTGGTCTGCTTACTGTTAAGTAGAGTAGTGAACCGATCATACCTCTATAGAGCTTTTGATCTACATTCTTTCCTTTTCATCTTGATCAAGTCTAGTGGATAGACTCATTGGTGTGGAGATTGGTTTCAGCTTCAACATATTGAACTTTTTGAGCATATCTTGAGTGTATCTTTCTTGGTTGATGAAGATTCCTTTCTCACATTGTTTGATTTGTAAGCTAAGAAAGTACTTCAACTCTCCCATCATGCTCATCTCAAATTCACCCTACATTTCTTTAGCAAAGTTCTTGCATAAAGCCTCATTAGTTGCACCAAATACAATGTCATCCACATATATTTGAACAACAATTAAATCATTCATGTATTTTTTAATAAACAAAGTAGTATCAATGCTGCCTCTAACATAAACTTTTTTAACCATAAATTTTGAAAGCCTCTCATACCAAGCTCTAGGAGCTTGTTTCAATCCATACAAGGCTTTATAGAGTTTGTAAACATGGTTTGGTTTTTCAAAATCTTCAAAACCTGGTGGCTGTTCAACATACACTTACTCTTGAATGAATCCATTTAGAAATGCACTCTTTACATTCATTTGGTACAACTTAAAATTCATGAAACATGCAACAGCTAGCAACAACCTTATGGTTTCAATCCTAGCAACGGGTGCAAAGGTTTCATCATAGTCAATTCCTTCTTCTTGGTTGTAACCTTGTGCTACTAACCTAGCTTTATTTCTAACTACATTTCCTTCCTCATCTACCTTATTTCTAAACACCCATTTAGTGCCAACAATAGGGTGATTTGAAGGTCTAGGTACTAGTGACCATACACGATTTCTTTTGAATTAGTCAAGTTCCTTTTGCATGGCCATTATCCAACTTTCCTCTTTTTCAGCTTCTTCAAAGTTTTTAGGCTCAATTTGAGATATGAAAGCTATAAATTCACAACTCTCTCTAGTTGCTCTTCTAGTCTTGACACCTTGAGAGATGTCACTTATGATTTGTTCTTGTGGATGGTCTCTTGCAAATCTTCAACTTCTTGGAAGATCACTATGCTGATTTTCTATTCTTTGCAAATCTTCTAGAGGTTAAGTTTCATCTTCTCTTCTATGTGAGCTTTTTTCATTATTCTTATTGTTCTCTAAGCTCATTTCTTTCATTTATTTTTCTTGGATTTCTACATCATCATCATCAACATGAATTTCCTTTTATAAAGCATTTGACTCATCAAAAACTACATGGATTGATTTTTCAACGGTTAAAGTCCTTTTGTTAAAAATCCTATAAGCCTTTGAGTTTAATGCATATCCTAAAAATATTACCTCATCACTTTTTGCATCAAATTTTCCTAAGGGTTGTTTTCCATTGTTCAATACAAAACATTTACAACCAAAACCCCTAAAGTGAGAAATATTTGGTTTCCTACCCTTGTAAAGTTCATATGGTGTCTTAGATATCATGGCTCTTATTGAGACTCTATTAAGTATATCAACTGCTGTTTTCACTACCTCAGCCCAAAAATATTTTGGTAGGTTATTCTCACATAGCATAGTCCTAGCCATTTCCTTTAAGGTTCGATTTTTCCTCTCTACAACTCCATTTTATTGGGGTGTTCTAGGTGCAGAGAAATTGTGATCCAACCCCTTTCATTGCAAAATTTATCAAATTCATCACTTTCAAATTCTCCTCCATGATCACTCCTTATACTAACTATGGCTAGTTCTCTTTCATTCTTTACCTTCCTACAATGACTTATAAATGCTGATATAGCATCATTCTTATGAGCAAAAAAAAAACCCCAAATGTACCTAGAATAGTCATCAATTATTACAAAGCCATAAGATTTTCCTCCTAAACTAGTTATGCTTATTGGACCAAATAGATCAATGTGTAACAATTCAAGAAGTTTAGATGTTGATACAACTTTCTTAGCTTTAAAGGATGTTCTAACTTGTTTTCCTAGTTGGCAAGCATCACATATTTTCTCATTTTCAAATTTTAAATCCGGCAGCCCAACAACTAAGTTCTTTCTAATCAATTTTGACATAGTATGCAAGCTTACATGTCCTAATCTTCTATACCATAATGAGCTGTCATTTTCAGCATTTACAATAAGACATATTTCACTATTTATTTCAAGATCCTCAAGAAATACAACATACATATTCTTCAATCTCTTTCCTATAAATGAGACTTTATTTGTACCTATGTCTATTACTTCACACTTGTTTAAATCAAAACATACTTTAAATCCTTTGTCACATAATTGACTAATGCTCAATAAATTATGCTTCAAACCCTTTACTAACAACACATGACTAATTTGAGTTTGGGAGTTCTTACCAACCGTACCTATCCCATGAATTCTACCTTTGAATCATCACCAAAGGATACGGTACCTCCCTTTCTTTTGTCTAGCTGAGCAAATAACATTTCATCTCTTGTCGTGTTGTGAGCAGCCACTGTTCACGTACCAAGGCTGCTTCTTCTTGAGTTGAGCTCTTGAACATGTCTCCTTTAAGTGCAGCTCAACCTACAAAACAAAATTTCAGTTTTTCTTTATAGGTACCCATACTTTGATGAGTCCTTGAGTGTTAGTTGCAATATAGGATCCTTTAGGGACCCATATTTTTTTAACTTTTTGTAGGTTACTTCTCTTAAAGTAGTCATATGATATATGTCCATGTTTTCCACAACTATAACATTTAGGTGCAACATTATGGGGATTTTTCTTAAAATATGTGTTCCTACTTAATGTTTTTCCTTTTGAACATTTAAGAGTTGAGTTTTCATCAAGTGTTTTTTGCAAAGCTTTTGATTTATTTTCCAGCTCTAGTTTTGAAACATCAAAATCTGTTTTTGAGTGTTCTAATTCAATTTGTAAAAAATTTCTTTGCTCAAACATAGAGTTGAACTTTTGTCTCATTTTATCCAAATCATTTTCAAGAGATGTAGCCTTTTTCTTTAATGTTTTGTATGTTGGAAAAAGTTTTTCAAATTCATCATAAAGACTATCATACTCATCTTGTAAATCATCAATGAAAATATCACAGAGGGATGAGGATACCTCAGTTTCATCATCTTGTGCCATCAAACGGAGGTTTGCTTTTTCCTCAGATTTTTTATTTTCAGTTTCAGAGCTTAATGTGTCACTGTCCGACCATGCAGTAGCCACCATTGCTTTCTTGGACTTCTTATTTTTCTTTGGAGTCTCATCTTTCAGCAATGGACATTCATACTTGAAGTGACCAGGTTTCTTGCACTCGTAGCAGATTAGCTCCTCTTTTTTGTTGGAGTCATTTTTGTTTCTGATTTTCCATGAAGCACCTTGATCTTTTCTAAACCCTCTTCTAGCTAGTCTCTGGTTTCTTCTGCCCATAAGCTTTTTGAATTTTCTTGCAACCAGAGCTAACTCTTCATCATCATCACATGACAATTCTTCCAGCTCTTCTTTAAGGATGCTGGCTTTAAGTGCAATGCTCTTTTTCTTTTCCTTTGCTTCTTTCCTATCTTCTTCTTCTTCCTCTTTAAGCTCCAGCTCATGAGTAAGGGAAGAGCCATAAATCTCATATAAGGTAATAACATTTAGGTCCTTGACCTCCCTGATTGTAGTCACTTTAGGCTTTCAATTTTTTGGTAAGCTTCTAAGAAGCCTTTTAACTATTTCATGCTCGGGTATTAGTTTGCCTAGCTGACTCAATTTATTTGTAATGTTTGTAAATGTATCTAACATGCTGGTGATGTCTTCACCAGGCTCCATTTTGAACATTTCATAGTTGTGTGTCAAGAGAGCTATTTTGGACTCATTGACTTGAGAAGTTCCTTCATGGATTATTCTAAGTTTATCCCACACTTGCTTAGTTGTTGTACAACTTGAGACTTTGTTAAATTCAGTGGGAGTCAAGGCACAATGCAATGTATTGATGGCCTTAAAATTTGTTTGAACTTTCTTTGTTTCAGCCTCGGTCCATTCAGACCTTGGCTTAGGCATCATCTCATTGGTAACTACATTTAAGGTTGAGGGAATAAAGGGTCCATCAGTTATGACATCCCACATTTCATAATCTATAGCTTTAATGTAAATTGACATCCTAGCACTCTAATAAGGATAGTTAGAGCCATCAAACAGAGGTGGTCTGTTTATTGATCGTTCCTCAGCAACTATGGATTTTTGGAAAGCCATTTGGATCCTCCCAAAGGGTGTTAGACCTTAAGAACAAGGAACTAACTCTGATACTACTTGTTGGTCCCAATAATATGTGCTAGAAGGGGGGTGAATAGCACAATTTGGCTCTTTCAAAAATTGTCTCTAAGTATAAACAAATGTAAGATAAATGAAAGAAAGAAAATAAAACAAAACAGAGTAAACAAGACAACAGAATTTAGAGTGGTTCAGTCCAAGACCTACATCCACTACCTTGATTATCCAACCAAAGATTTTTCAAACAATCCACTAAGAACCGGTGAAATTCACAAGCTTTCACTAAGCTTTACAATGGCTTTTACCAAGCTTAACCAAAACCTTTTACACTAGTTTTTCCCAGGCTCAACTATAACCCAACTCCTAACTTTTAAGGCTAAGTTAGAACTTTAACACTTTCAAGAAAAACTAGCTTTAAACAATCACTTAGAGTGACTCCTTCACTCTAAGAATACAAGAAGAGAAGTAAAAGAAAGTACCTATGATCACAAGTTGATCTAAATGGTACAAGGTTGAGTGCAGAATACAAAGAGAAAGGATGAGTGTTTTAATGCAGTGAGGTGAAGAGAAAATTTTCTAGTTTATCAGCTCTTAATAACTCAAATCTCTTCCAAAACTTCCAAGAACTCGTTTTTAACTGTTGAAAGACCCTTTTATACTTGGAGAAACATCTTTGATGGCAGTTTGACAGTTTTCTAGCCGTTAGAGACAGTTGGGAGTTGGTTCTAGTCGTTACTCTATCTTTTAGTGCAAATTTCAAACTTGCAAGCAGAATGCTCTTAGTCGACTAACTGATATCTTAGTCGACTAAGTCGTCTCTGTTTTTTGCTTCTTATCTCTGGCAGTTCTGGCAGTGTGCACTTAGTCGACTAACCCATTTCTTGGTCGACTAAGTTGGTTCTGTCTTGAAGCCCAGATTTTGGCAATAGCCTCTTAGTCGACTAACTCACATCTTGGTCGACTAAGTTGATTTTGTTTCTCAATATTCTTCAGCCCGCCATTTCTCCAATTTAAATTTTAGTCAACCAACATTCTTCATTATTTAACCAAAGACCTTTCTTTTTGTTGATCAATCGTTTTTCTTCATTTTCATGATTTTTGATATACACATTTGAAAGGTTGATTTATTATTGCCATATAACTTTTTGTCCTGCATACTTAGGAAGAAATGTTAGATACAAATGAAATGGGAATGTTTTATTATCATCAAAAACTAATGGAGCCAACATCATGGACACGTAAACAAACATCTGCCACATAAACCTTAACGTCATCACCTGTAATGGAAAAATTGGATGGCATTAGAGGGAGAGATTAAATTGTTTTAATTCATAAAATTGATGGATTAAATTGACCAAATTTTGAGAACAAAGACTAAATTGGCAAAAGCATATGATAAAAGGACTATTTAGATACTTCGATTGAAAAATTAAGGAAAATTTTTATATTTTAAAAAAAAATTAGTCTAACATGTCAACGAAACATCAACATCATCAACTATTAATTTGGACAAAATTAGGTAAATGGACATGATTGTACAAAATATCAGAGTATAAGAACTAAAATGACAAAAGCGCTATAGTTTAAGGACTTATAGGATACTTTGACCATTGATTACAATCTATTAAATTAATAAATCATTTTTTTAAAAAAAAATTTGCAACTGATTGGATTTGAACCCTTAACCTCTTCCATTATCATTAACATCTAAACCATTAGTACATTTTTTGCTAAACTTGGCAATTTGTTTTTTCATAGCTTAACCATGTCATGTAAACATAAGGTATTAACAGTTATATGAGTAAACATAAACACAATACGATTAACTAATAGTGTTAGGATTATTAGCTTTAAAATTAAGGTAAAATACCTTTACACCCTTAAGTTTTAATCGAAATTTCAAGCGAGTCCATTAGTTTTCGAAAGAGAAACTTCACTCTAAAAATGTAAACATTGTTAACAGAGATGATGAAAAGACTAAAATACCTTTTTTCTTCATTAATTTTAAAAAATATTATTATATTTTTCAAAAAAATAAAAAAAAAGGGAGCACCGATTGGTGCTCCAGTACTCTTCTTTTTTAATTAATAAAAAATAATAATAAATTAATAAAAATTATATAATAGTAATATTCAAAATTAGTAAATGGTAAAATTGTCATTTTAATATTGTCACGTTATCAAACTAACGGAAACACTAACAGTTGACTAACGGCTGGATTTATGCGTTCAACGAAAGATATTTTTTTAAGGTAGAGTATCTATTTTGAAAACTAATGGACTTGATTGGAATTTCAATTAAAACTTAAGAAGCTAGTGGTATTTTACCCTTAAAATTTTTATAGTTTTGATTATATAAAATGATAAAATTTGTTTGAACATTATTTGAGTGATCCTTGACAAGTTTTTGAAATCATTTAACTGTCATACATTTGTTTTTACATAATTACAAACTTGATTTTTAAAGTTATTGAACTATATCTGTAAGCTTGTATGACTTAGTTGTATAAGTGCTTATGATTCCCATTTATTAAAGTCTAATTTAAAAATTAAAAGAAATCTAGATGCACTCATTAAATGAGAGTTTTGAATATCTTTTTTAATGATGACAAAAAGAGGACAAAATAGATGAGAAGTAGCATAAGGTAAATAAAGAGTAGCATAAGATTTGATATGATTATCTTGTTTATCTTTTATTCTGCCTTCTTTATGTTGTTATATGGTTGTTTTTGAACAATTGCTGGATTAGTTATGATATATCTATGATTGATGACTGCTCTTATGTTTATGTTTATTGTTGAATGATTATTCATAAATCTCTGCATGTATGTGGTTAATGGGATAAAAAATATTTATATTTTGATTAAGAAATATTGAAATTTTTGTAACCACATATTAAGGGGTAGTAATCCCTTACTTGCACATAGATATAAAATATAAACATAGACTTTACACTTTTAATTTAGAAATGTTTTGTCATCATAAAAAATAAGAGAGAGAATGTTAACTGCATGTGTTTTTCATGATAACAAAATATTCTCATTCATTTATGTGTAATTATATTATTTAAGTGTGTAGGAGAAATTTAAATTCTTTAACTCATTTGTAGTTTGAAAGCAAGTTAAGATGCTTGTTCAATTGCAAAATGAATTAATTGATTAAACAAGCAAAGAAGAAAGAACTTTAATGAAGATAGATTAGTCTTAACTAATTAACATAGATCCTTAATCAGTTAAAGCAATTCTAAGCATTGCACTAAGGACAGCAGAAAGGACTTAACTAGTAAACACAAAGTTTAATCAGTTAAGAGGGTATTTGACACAAAATAGAAAGTTATTAATCAATTAACCAAAAGGGTTAATCGGTTAAGGGTTAAACTTAAAGTACCTAAAAAGCACTAAAATTCAAATTCAAAATGAAGTTGATCATTGAAGGGCGCCAAATGAAGGAATTCAAATTTGAAGATATTTTAATCAATTAACGTTTATTTCAACTGGTTAAAGTTGAAAGAAGAGAAGCCTCAATCAGTTAAAGGGGGGACTAACCAATTAAAGGAAGATCACTAGTTGAAGAAGTTTAAAAATAGAATGCTTTTGATCGGTTAAGGCCACTTTTAATCAGTTAACACAGTAAAGCAAACTGTTAGACAGAAAAGTTTCAACTAGTTAACGCTCATCTTTAATCGATTAAAGAGTCACTATTAACAATTTGAAAATAGCCGTTAGAAGATAAAATAACAACTATTTCTGCTCCAAAATTGTTTCTAATGGCTTGAAATTGTCCTCCAAGTATAAATAAAGGTTCAAATGGTCAAAAATGGTAAAGAGAAGATATCGAAATTGATTTTGAGCTTAAAAGACCAAAAATCTTCTCTTAATACTTGTATTTCACTTCAATCCTTTGAAAAAATGTTTAAACTTAACTTTGTACGTCTTTGATCAACTAGGTGATCAATTGTACTTCATCTTTCTCTATTTCTTGTTTACTTAGAGTATGAGAGACACTTTAAGGGGTAGACTAAGCTTAAGAAAGCTTGGGAAAGCTTGTAAGGGCTTTGAGCTTCGGTTAGAAGCTCATCTTGTAAAAGTTTGGTAAAAGCTGTCAATTCCACTAGTTTAATCAAGTTGGGTTGAAAATTCTTAATTGGGGAAGATTAAGGTAGTGGATATAGGTCAAAAGGATTGAACACTATAAATATTTGTATTTTGTTCATTTCTCTTTACCCTATCTTTACTTGGTGATTTTCTACCTTTATAAATTTTAAACTCTCTTTTTCAAAATCCTTTAAAAGTTTTTCAACCTTAAAAACTTTCTTTAAATGTTTTAGAAATGTTATTCACCCCCCTCTGACACTCTATTGGGACCAATAAGGATCTGAAACACATAAATGAATATGTTTAATAATTGTGCAATATGACACGACATGACTAACATGTTTATTGAACGTGTCGGGGTTAAATTTAATATTACATGATATAAACACCCCATTTTGTCCGAGGTGTCTCACCAAAACAAAAAAATAATAAATTAAAAAAAAGATAATGAAAAAGATAAAGGCACAAAAAAATTAAAATTAATTTTTCTTTGAGAACAAAAAAAATTGAAAATAATAAGATTAAAATCCTAATCTAGCAAGTTTTGAAACTCGATATTTAAAGAAAAAGAAAGTCCTAATCTAAAATCAACACAAAAATGGATGGCTACAAATACCCCCATTCATCAACCTAAAGGGGGACTTGGGGAAAAAATGAAAAAAGAGAGCGAAAACGACGTAAAGGAGGAGAGGATGAAAAAAAAGATCTTGTGATTTTTTTTATAGTGAAATTTTAGTTTTAGGTTTTGGGAAATCTGAAGGTTTCCATTCTAAGGAAAGAAAAGAAAGAAAAAAAAGATTGGGAAAGAGGAATAAGTGGTTGTTGATAAAGAATATAGTCGAATAGTAAGCTTTTTGATCAATTTTAGGGAAAGAAAGAGTGAAAAAGAGTGAAGGTAGTGAACAAAAGAAAAAAAGAAAGAGAAGAAGCGAAAGAGTGAAAATGACATACAAGAAAGAGGGGAAGAGAAGAAATGAAATAGGGTTTGACCTAATTCAAATGCAACACAAAGCCCGTTGCAAGCTTGATTAGAGGCTTAGTTAGTGTTTTGGGTCTTAAAAATAGACTTAGTCTATATAAAAGGTATGGGTTTCTCATTTACTTTTTTATTTTTGTTCATTATTTTTAGAATTTATAAGATACAAAAAAATATAAATAAATAGTTAGGGGTTTCTCATTTACCTTTTTTTTTGTTTTGTTCATTATTTTTTACTTTTAGTATTAATAAAATAAATAAAGTTTTTTAGGTTATAATTGTCCTAGATTGATTTTTAGTCATAATAGTTTGGAAGAGAAAAAAAAATATAAACCACTTAAAATTCTACAATATATACATAACGTTGTATAATTATTTAAAAATGAATCTTTTAAATGAAAATTTTAAAGAAAGTTATGAATAGTAATTTTCTTAAGTTTTGCAAAGTAAGAATAATTATAGGACCTCGCCATAAGTATTGGCTGGTAATCTCATAATTAATTTTTGCAAAAGAGATTTATTTATAAATAATTGTTATAGACTTAAAGATAATAATAAATAAATATTCAAAATTTTAGTAAAATTAAATTATAATATTAAATAAATATATGTGAGTTCGTTGATGATAAAATCTTAAGAAAATTGTAATTAAGTAACAATTTCGAGAGAATTTCTAGGTGAGAAAATCTTCTACGATTTTGCCAAAGGTATCGAAAAATTTTAGAAAGTTTTCAATACAAAGAGTTGCATGATAATAACAACAACAAAATAATAATAAAAGTGAAATAAAAGAACTTATAAATAAAAAAATCATAAATAAGCAAACTTTCTCTTATGATGAAATTTTGATAAGGTTAAAAGTAATAACTTCAAGAAAATTTATAGGTGAGAGATTTTTCTTGATTTCTACCATAAGTAATGAAGTATTCAAGAAACATTTCAATATCAAAGGATTTTTATGATTAGATAAAATAATGGTTAAGGAAAATTAATTTGAATATCAAAATAAAGGTCACTTATTAAGGCTAAAAAAGATAACACATAGTTAATTAGGTATAATTGTTAATAAGCGTTGTGAGGGTTCTAATACCTTCTTGACATGTAACTGTACTTCCGAACCTAATTTATTTCATAAACTAGAACCTATTCTCTTTAATATACCTAAGTCAAGCCTAGGACCTCATTAGAAAAACAGATTCATCTCGGTGGTAAATCACAACTAAAAAAAAATATTGATGACAACTCCTACTACGTCAAACAGTTGAGTTTCAGGACTCACACGTTATACCATATTGGTGACTCCACTGGGGAATTTGTGAGTCAAGCTTATAATTAATTATGTGATATCCTAAAGCCTTAATTAGTTTAATATTCTGTTTGATGTTCCTTAATTTTGATTTTAGTAACTTTGTTTATTTTTATATTTATTATTTAAAGATTTATACGTCTTTTTGCATACATACATGAGCCTTATACCCAAGCTTGGTCCTATTTAGGAGGAGGTAGAGTACTCTGCTCTTGTGAGGTGATAACTTCCATGTGAACACGCGAAATACTTCCACTCAAATTTAACCCTTTCCATTGGTAACTTGTAATGGGTAAGGATTAGGGAGCTTTACTAGTTCAGAGTGAGCGCTAGTAAGGAGCAATATGGGAATCTTTAGGTTTGTATAAAACCTTGCCAACCCATCACATATAAGAGCACCAAAAGTTTGGTACAAGTGATAAATGCCTTGAAATGCATTCATTCATGCATCATGCATGCATATTCATTCTGTGTTTATAAACAGTTCGATAATTGTAAATAATGCAATCATTATTTCATTGGCATAAATACATTTTGATCCATGTTTATGGTAATAAAAAGGTTAAAAGAATAGCTTGACCACTGAAAATCCTGAAGCAGCTCGTTCGTCATTTATACAATACTTGATCTCAAGATAGAGTCAAAATTATGAAAGGTGAGCAATCAAGTTAATAGATAAAATCAAGAAAACTCAAGAAGAGATGATGGAAAAGTTGACAAGAATAATGGAAATGATGGCTTTTATTAAAGGAAAAGGGGTTGTTGAAAGATCTTCTACTCAAAATGGTTTTCAATCTCAAGATGAAGATAGAAGAGAGCCTTTATATTCACTAGGATTCACTCCACTCGAAGGGCATGTTGCTCAATAGGAATACAAGATGCCAAGGCCACCAATTGGGGCATATCAATTCCAACCACTTGTAGGTTAAACATCAACTCATGGACATATTATGCCAACTCCAAGTGTTAACTCTTATGACCCAATCCTTGTGTCTAATTTGGATGATCCTAAAAAGCAAGAAAAGTTGAAAGCAGTTTTGAAGGCATAACAAAAGTATGACGATTTGGGGGAACACCTTAGAGCCATTGAAGGTTTGGATTTCTATATTACCATTGATGCTACAGAGTTATGTCTAGTGCTTAGTGTGGTGATCCCACCCAAATTAAAGATTCCAGATTTTGAAAAGTATGATGAGACGAAATGTCACGACACAAATTCTAGGCCATGATCGGAGCATGGGCCCAATGGACGTAGTCCACTAAGCCCACGCAAGCCTATTAATCTGACATGTTCATCATTCCATCATAAACTACTGAGTCACATTTCTTAACTTAGGATCAAAGTAATATTAAACATTGCCACTTCATACTGGCATACTAAACAAGTGTATATACGTTGTCTACAACATGTATCTTAATAATTTGCATTAGGTTTGTCTATACACAACAAAAGAATACTCGACTTCCAGCGGAGGGAGTCGGACAAATGTACAGCTATTGAATGCCAAGACACTTACCAAAAGATGAATACAAGTATACGAGAACACCTCGTCCTAGTTACCGGCTGCCTCGTGATCTGAAACCATGAAGTTGAAAACAGTGAGTATAAACCCAGTGAGTGAACAACAAAGGGAACAAGCAACCATAAGGGAGAATTTAAAATCATGATGCACTTGTTTTAAAACAATGCAATTTAATTTCATTCATATTGAAAACCCCTCATTAAACCCTTAAATATTAATCACTTGGTAATGATGAACCCATACATAACAAATAATTTGAAAAATGAAGGCTTCAATGATACACAAGCAAGTCAAATGCGACAACGAATCTTCGCTGCAGCAAGAATGAATTTTTGCTGCAGCGACGTTGGGATTAAGTTATTAGCCGAACGAGGGTTCCTCAACTAATCGAGGGTTTCTCACCAAACCTACTCATTTTAAACTTAATTCACTTATTCCTTAATATTAGAAGTCCAATCTCAACTATGGTACCAAAGAAATGGAAAATGGAGCAGCAACTGAACCAAAAAAGAAACAAAACAAAAAGTTTTTCACTGCAACGAGAATGAATCTCGCTGCAGCGAAATTTTGGTCCTAAAACAGAATGTTTCTCACTGCAGTGAGAAGCTACAGTACCTTTCTCGCTGCAGCGAGAATGCATTTTCGCTATAGCGAGAACCAAACTGGTGAGGCTCTCAAAAACTCGAGAATTCCTCACTGCAACGAGAACGAATCTCGCTGCAGCGAGAATCAGAACATCAAGAAAAAAATGTCATTTTCCCTTAAAACAAAGACATTCTACTAAATAACAAAAGCAACATGTAACACATGCAAACTTCCAAATTTCAACAAATCAAATGCTCACACTTTTGCATTCCAACCATATACCATATATATATATATATATATATATATATATATATATATATGTATATATATATATATATATATATATATATATGTATATATATCAATCATCATGTACACCATCCTGTCATCATCATGTACACCATCCTGTCATCATCATGCACATCATCCCATCATCCCCAACTCATGCGCACTCCCTACTCGCACATAACCGAGTCATCATCGACTTATACGCACTCCCTACTCACACATAGCCGAGTTAAGGTCATTACACAACAATGTATTCATATATATGTATCAACACAATGTGGTAGTGCATGAATCAATAATAGTCACATATCACAACATGGAGACAATTTATCAAAAGCTTGTTCCCAAGGCACTTGTTTTTATGAAAAGCTAGATAATCCATTCAAATGTTTGGCAAATACATTATATCCCTAAAACAAGTTTTGAATGCAGTTCACTCACCAATTTATTGTTGAGCCTTTAGCTAACTCTAATTCCCTTAATGATCCAATTGGGGTGATAGGGCTTCGTTAGAACCTAAAATCACATTAGCATCAGCAATAGGTCAATTCACATACTATAAACCTTAAAAGCTATCTCTTAGCTAGCTTTCAATTTCCACATTAAATGGCTATCTATGTTCACTATCTTAATCATTATAAAATGAATGAACATCCTCAACAATAAAACAGCTTATAATCTCAATTACTAGCCATTATCCACAGCTAAAAACCAAGCTTAGTTCATCACTCACCCTAGGGTTTCTTTGTAGTTGAATTCTCTTTCAATAGCTTCCAAACAAATGGGGTAATTCTCTTTTTCTCTCTCTAGAATGCCCAACTAGTGAGAGAAAGTATGAAAATAAGATTTTTCAAGGGTTTTAAGGAGAGAGAATGGAAGAATACAAGAGTTCTAGTCAAAAGGGCATAAAGGTATGAAAACTAAAGCTAGAGAGAGAAAATTATGCAAGCTCCGTATCAAGCTTCCATGGAGGTTGGAAGCAACGTGAGATGGAAGAAGAAGAAGAAGACAAGCTGCTGGAAATTCAAGAAGTTGCTAGAAAGAGAAGATATTTATAGCCCAAGCTTATCCATTCCCTTGAAATTACCAAATTGCCCTTCCACAAATTAGCTTATTCTTCTCCAATCTTTTATGCAATCTTTTTGGTCTTTTGACACTGGGACAAGGTCCATAATGGTCTAGACATGCTCGGGTTCATGAAAACTTAAAATTCTAACCCGAGGTGAAAAATGACCATTTTGCCCCTATCGTGAAAATCATCAAAATTTTGGTTTCCTTTCCATTTTACCCAAATTTCACCATCCATTTATGCCTTAAGACTACTTAGGCCATAATATTGTTTAAAAATCTTACTTTTATGGGCTTACTAAAGAAATGACGAAATTATCCATGATCAGGGATATCGCGTATACTTCCCTTTACAAGTCTATAAAGGTCAAGGTCTCACACAAAATGTCCAACGGTCCACATGACTATGTATTGTCAACGAATAGCCACTTATACGAAAAATGATAAACTCTTGGTTCATTGTCTCCAAGATAGTTTTACAAGGTCTGCAATTAGATGGTATGTTAAATTGGACAGAAATCAAATCTAATCTTGGAAAGACCTTGTTAGAGCTTTTATAACTCAATATAGGCACGTCATAAACATGGCCTCAAATAGACTTTCTTTGTAAAGCATGGAGAAGAAAACCACAGAGAGTTTTAAAGAGTATGCTCAGAAATGGAGAAATATGGCTGCGCCAGTTCAACCACCTTTTATTAATAAGGAGATAACAAAGTTGTTCATCATATTTTGCATACTTCATATTATGAAAGGCTAATTGGCAATGCCACCAAAATTTCGTTGATATGGTAATTTCATGAGAAATTATTGAAAAAGGTATCAAGCAAGGTTGCTTTAAACTTTTTATGCACATACTGGGTAAAGAACAACCGAAATATGGTGACGAGATGCCATGGGTATATCTAGGACCATTTGGCTTGAAATGGAATAATTAGAAGGTCATTGAGTTACTTGTCACTCGTACGTCCCTTACAAAGAAATTAAGTTAAATTCTTAACGCTTATGCTTAAGAGCTTAGGGAAAGGTTTTCTGAATAATGGGCTTTTATTCTATACCATTTAAATAAAAATGACATACATGATGCATTCTCATTGTCATTTCTTTCTTTGTTTCCATATCTCTTCAAATTGTCATATCCTTGTGTACTTTAAATTTTACCCATCTTTAGGTTTCCCAACAATGAATATCTGAACAATAATGACAAAAACTCTAGATTCGATTTTGAAAAAAATACATGTGTTGATGAGCTTGATAACAAAAATAACAGTGATAATTGTCTTTTGTTTCATGACTTGCTAAGGCTAATTAAACAAAAAGAAAATTGATAAAACCTTATAATAATTTGGAAGATGTAGAGAATAGAAAAAAGAAAGAAAGAGAAGAACGAAAAAAAATAAAGCATCCTTTGTTTCATAGTTATCTAGAATTTGCTTTTTAGTGTAAGTAATCATATTTGATATGAGAAATGGCCATCTTTTATTTTTCTTTCAAAAATGAGAAATTATCAATTTGCTACCTCTTTGAGCTTATTGAATTTTTTAAAATATACTTTACTCAAGGATCACCCTCTATATTAAGGGTTAATTATAAAGGAAGACCTTGAAGAGGCATGAATCCAATCTTACATTAAGGACAAAGAAAGAATACCCTATATTAAAAAGGCAAAAACAAAGTAATTTGAGTTCTACAAAAAAAAAAAAAAAAACTTGAACTCAACCCATCAAAATGGGAAGATGTGACAAATAAAGAATAGGGATTGATGTCTTAGAGAGAATCTTTCTCACGACAATAAAAGATTTTTGGTTTGAATACCTTCAAAAACACATTTTGGGCCTATTTATCCACTTTTTCAAAACTCCTAACCCTAGCTTACATTACATACTTACAAAGTCTGTTTTGATCAAGTATGGTTACTCATGTTGAAACGCCTTTTCTTAGAAAATTTTCAAGTAGCTATCACGGCTTTGGCCTTTTTTTCCTTGCTAAAGTTATCATTTAGATGGGAAAAGTTTCAAATTCTTCTAGTGGATGATGGAACAATCGATGAAATTCTAATAAAAAGAAGAAAAAAAAAGAAGAAAATTTAAGGAGAAAATTCGAAAGTATAGTTTGAACCCAAAAAGGATTTCTAAATTGAAAATCTGAAAAGGCAACTTAGGTACAAAGATTGATAGCATGGGGGCAGCGTGATGTGCAAATGCCACAAGATAAGAGCAAAGGTCAATTGGAAATGTTCAAAAGGAATTAAGTACATCAATAGATATTTACTTTAAAGGACCTCTAGAATTAGCTTGTTCATGATTGTTCCTTTATTCATTACTTGGATATTATATGTCTCGTTAAAATCTTGAACCTTTTTATTTCATTTTTATTTTTTTCATTATTTAAAATAAAATTATGCTTTTCCTAATAATCCTATAAGTTCTTTTTCTCATGAACCAAGACAATTTGTGATTCATCATATTTGTCACAAAAGTTTGAATTATAATGAATTAAATAGACATAACAAACATAAAAGACTTTCATGAGATTTAAGGGTGACAAAAAGTTCAAAAATTGAATCCAAAAGGAATTATGAAATTTCCATTTTGAAAAAATGGAATAGATGTATTGAAGAAAAGATCAGATTATTGAATAATGTGCTGAAAGTGAGTTGACAAGAGGTTGAAGATCATGAAATTCTAAAACCTGCAAAAAACCATGAACATGGATGCCTGACATCATCCTAGCAGTTAAACATTTGCATATCATGATGGGTTGTATCACATGCATTCAATTGATGATATTTGCTTAAGTAACTAATCATTTTAAAGTTGTGTAGCCTCATTTAGAAATAAGGAGCTCTTTCAAGCATTTTAAAATTACGTAGCCTCGTTTATAAATGAAAAGCTTTTCTGATCATTTTAAAGTGGTAGTAGTCTCTTTTAGAGATGGTGAGTTTTTTTCAATCATTTTAAAGTTATATAACCTCGTTTAGAGATGATGACCTTTTTTGATTATTTTAAAGTTATGGTTAACTCTTTTAGAGATGAGATGGAAAAAAAGAGGAGCTTTTTTCAATCATTTTAAAGTTATGTAGCCTCGTTTTGAAATGAAAAGCTTTTTCAATTATTTTAAAGTTGTATAGCCTTGTTTAAAGATGATGAGCTTTTCTAATTATTTTAAAGTTGTAGTAGATTTTTTAGAGATGATGAGTGTTTTCCAATCATTTTAAAGTTGTGTAGCCTTGTTTAGAGATAAAAAAACTTTTCCAATTATTTTAAACTTGTGTAGCCTCGTTTAGAGATAAAGAGCTTTTCCAATCATTTTAAAGTTAAGTAACCTCGTTTAGAAATAAAAGGTTTTTTTCAATCATTTTAAAATTATGTAGCCTCGTTTAGAGATGATGAGCTTTTTTAATCATTTTAAAGCTGTGTAGTCTCATTTAGAGATGAAGAGCTTTTTCCAATCATTTAAAGTTACATAACCTCATTTTGAAATGAGGAGTCTTCCAATTATTTAACGCTGCCTTGTTTAGAGATGAGAAGCTTTTTCAATTATTTTAAAAGTTGTGTAGCCTCATTTAAAGATGAGGAGCATTTTCCTGGTCCAACCAAAATGGTGTCTATGTCTTTGCACAATGCTTGATTCTCAAGAAATGTGCAAAGAGAAGTAGTTGTAGACACCCCATTTTGTCTGGAATGTCTCACCAAAATAAGAAAATAATAATAAAAAAAAAGATAATGATGAAGATAAAGGCACAAAAAAATTGAAATTAATTTTTTTTTTGAAACAGAATAAATTGAAAATAGTAAGATTAAGATCCTAATCCTGCAAGTTTGGAAATTAGAATTTTAAAGAGGAAGAAAGTCCTGATCTAAGATCAACACAAAAATGGATGGCTATAAATACCCCCATTCATCAGCCTAGAGGGGGACACTGTGAAGAAACGAAAAAAAAAGAAAGAGGGAAAGTGGCATAAAGGAGGAGGGGATGAGAAGAACGATCTTGTGATTTTTTTTATGGTGAAATTTTAGCTTTAGGTTTTGGAAAATTTAAAGGTTTCCATTCTAAGGGAAAAAGAGAAAGAACAAAAAGATTGAGAAAAAGGAATAGGCTATTGTTGATAAAGAATATAGACGAATAGGAAGCTTTTAGATCGATTTTAGGGAGAGAAGAAAACAAAAAGGGTGAAGGTAGTGAACAAAAGGAAAAAAGAAAGAGAAAAAGTGAAAGAGTGAAAACGAAATCCAAGAAAGAAGGGAAAAGAAGAAGTGAAATAGGGTTTGCCCTAATCCAAATCCAACACAAAGCCCGTTTCAAGCTTGACTAAAGGCCCGATCAATGTTTTGGGTCTCGAAAATAGAGTCTTAGTCTATGTAAAAGGTATGGGCGTCTCATTTACTTTTTTTTTTATTTCTGTTCATTATTTTTAAAATTAATAAAATACAAAAAATATAAATAAATAAATAGTTAGGGGTTTCTCATTTACTTTTTTTTGTTTTGTTCATTATTTTTTATTTTTAGTGTTAATAAAAATAAAATATAATAAAATAAATAAATTTTTTTAGGTTATGATTATCCTAGATTGATTTTTAGTCATAATAGTTTGGAAAAGAAAAGAAAAAAACAAAATAAACAATTTAAAATTATATAATATATACATAAAGTTGTATAATTATTTAAAAATGAATCTTTTAAAGGAAAATTTTAAAAAAAGTTATGATTAGTAATTTTCGTAAGTATTTCAAAGTAAGAATAATTATGAGACCTCGCCATAAGTATTGGTTGGTAATCTCATAATTAATTTTTGCAAATATGATTTATTTATAAATAATTATTATAGACTTAAAAGATAATAATAAATAAATATTAAAAATTTTTGCAAATTAAATTATAAAATTAAATAAATATATGTGTGTTCACTATAATAAAATTTCAAGAAAATTGTAAGTAACAATTTTGAGAGAATTTTTGTTACGACCTGGAACTCCCATCGAGCCCGTGACAACCGTCGCGAAGCCTCGACAGACATTCTTTCCCCGAATACCTTTCGAGACTTCGCAAGGCTTTTGTACCAGTTTTTCCATTTCTCTTTTTTTTTTTCTTTTTTTTAAAAATAAAATAAAATAAAAATATTAATTAAAATAATCTATTTTAATGTAAAACAATAAATATATGTATATTTTTGAAACATCAAAAATTAATTTTTTGCACATAAAAACAAAATAAATTTATACATACTGTAATATAGAAAACTGGAGTATGCAATTTAAATTACAATGACACGTGGGCCCCTAAATAACTGAGAAGGTTTAAGTCTATAACCTTACTTTCTAGGATGCAACTCCGAAATTTACTTCTCGATGCAATTGACAGTCTACTGCCTATTCTGAGCCTGAAAAATGTATAGAAAGAAGGGGTGAGATTATAAAATCTCAGTGAGTAGATAGATATCATCAAAATAATCTAAAACCGAGTAATAGGAGACAATTAAAATAATTCATCCCAACCCATATAAATAATTGGATTTCATCCAATTACTCAATATGACTTATGTACTTTTCAAAAACTTGGCCCTTGCTAAAAATCCATTCTCGGGGATACCTCGCGAAGGCATCTTACTGAGACCGCCAAGGCTGTTTATTGTCACACATACAAACACATTTCACCTCTGATAACACAGCCGTTCTTTGGTGTTGGTTGAGTCCCAATTTCACGTGGTGGCTAGCGTGAAGTGTACTCAAATCCTACCTCGGGAGTTATCCTACGTGCCTCTCCAATCAAGGTAAGCTCAATAATTAGGAACCGTGCCCCTCTAATTAGGCTGGCCCACGAAACCCCCGTCACTATAATGCCCACTTTATAATCCATCAACCAATAAAATCACAATAATATGACATGGCTCACTTAACACATTCAAGGCAAATCAAAGCAGTTCACATATTCTTTAAATCATAAAAATAACCAGTCATACCCATATTTATCATAAGCCATTTAATGTAAAATTATGGATAAACTACACAATCATAGTATAGGTCTCCAATTACTCTATTTTTGAAATCATTATTAAATTTTTAAAAATTTTATAAAATTATTTTATAAAATCTCATTTTCCCATAAAACACAATAATTTTCCAATTAAACCATTTTTCCATAAAATCACACAATTAAATAAATCTACTCTAGATAATTAAGACGATAGTAAGTTTACTCACTGTACTAGGAGTAGATATACTCCTATTCTCGGTCCTCGGGTGTAGTCTTTTACCTGTATCAAATAGCGCACCACCTATCCACAATACATGACACAAAAAATTTAATAATTTATGTCAAATCAATATATATTATTTCAGGCTCTTATCTATGCGTATGCATTAGATAGGCTGTGAAATGTTTGAACAATCGCTTAATCACAGTGTCCGACCTAACTCGCCTATACACGATGTAAATTTCTAAAATCTCCAATTCAACTCCAATTCCATCCATTTCAATTTCAATTATCCAATTATATCCACAATACCTCAATGACTGTGAATGTGGTCTAATTTATCAGTTCGGACCACAAATTACGCTTTTACCCCTAGTGGATAAAAATTTTAATTTTTTTGCACCAAAAATTCCCATTTAATTTCCAACCTCATAATTCATCATTTTTCCATCTAATTCTCTTAAAATAAAGTCAACCTCATCCTCACACACCATTGGCTAGATTCGGCCTAGAGAAATTCATGGAGAAAATGAATATTTTTCTTGTTGTTTTACTCATAAATATGTTAAACTAACACTAAACACTAACATAGTTCAAAATCAAATTAATCTAACAACTTTCTCTCTCTAAACCCATATGATCATATTTGAATCCATCATCAAAACACATAATTTAACCATGGAAAATAAGGAGAAATGCATGAAAATGATAAATCTTAAGCTAAGCTTGAAAAATCATACCTTTAAACACTTGATTCCTTAAAAAATCACACTTTTTCTTTGAATTTTCTCACTCTAGGGTTTGTTCTTATTTCTTTCTCTCTCCTGCTGGTTTTGGCTGACCCTCCCAATGAAGAATTCTGAAATTTTCAAGCCTTAATAAAATATTTTTATTTTATTTTTTCTAGCCATCTTTTTGACTTTCTTTTTTTACCACTCAATCCTCTTCACTTATCCATGTCTTCCATGAAATTTTTAGACTTTTTCAAAGTTTTGGTGGAGTAAATTTTTAAAAATTACACTTTTACCCCCGTAAAGTGAAAAATTACATTTTTACCCCAAAAATTGAAAAATTGCCCATAGACATATTTTTCATCCCTTATACTCATACCATTCTCCAATTTGTCAAATGTGATCTAAATTCTCTCAAAATCTCAAATTTTCTTCGCGAGTGGAAAAATTACGATTTTGCCCTTAGATAGTGAAAATTTCGGTTTGACTCCGAATTGATCCTTGAACTCCGAATTACCATTTTGAGTCATCCCTGAACTGTGAAACTCTTAATTTTATCTTAAAATTCCTATTTGAACTAGTTCGAGGCTTAATCGACTCAATGGTATCATTAGGGGTAATATCGTCTTTTAACGATTTCTCGAACTTCCTAAATATACAAACATTCTATCGAGCATGTGAATGACATTATAATTATTTTACAAAGTAGGGTTTGACAATTTCTACGTACGAAAATTTTCTAAGATTTTGCCAAACGTATTTGCATGATAATAATAATAATAATAATAATAATAATAAAAGTTGAATAAAAGAACTTATAAATAAAGAAATCAAAAATAAGTAAAAGTTCTCTTATGATGAAATTTTGAGAAGGTTATAAGTAATAATTTCGAGAAAATTTTTAGGTGAGAGATTTTTCTTGATTTATGCCATAAGTATTGGTGTATTCAAAGAACATTTTGATATCAAAGGATTTTTATGATTAAATAAAATAATGGTTAAGGAAAATTAATTTGAATATCAAAATAAAGGTCAATTACTAAGGCTAAAATAGATATCGCATAGTTAATTCAGTACCATTTTAAGTGATCATTGTAAGGGAGCTAATACCTTCCGAACTTTGTCTATTCTGTAAACTAGAATCTATTCTTTTTAATGAATTTAAGTCAAGTATAAGACTTCCCTAGAAAAATATATTCATCTAGGTGGTCAATCACACCTAAATAAAAAAGATTGATGACGACTCCTATTATGTCAAATAGTTGAGTTTCAAGACTCAAACGTTATGACACATGATACAATTAAAACATGATTAAACGATTAACACAATTTAATTGTTAATACGATTAATACATGATTAAATTAAAATATATACACTTAAAATATAATTTTATTAATCAAATTTAAAATCAATAATTATAAAAACAATGATAACAAGATAACAATATTATCAAATATAACAAAATTCAACATAAATAGTATCCATAAAATCCATTATCATAATACAATAATCTTTTACTACTAAACTTAAAAAGGTTGATAACAGTGTCCACTTACACAGGTTAAACACAATTAACATAATTAATTAAACAAGTTTAAATATGTCTTAGACATGTTTCGACAAGATTAAGATACAAAACACATAAGATTAAACCCAATCCTGTTTAACTCCATATCTTTTCATGTCATGCCTAAAATTAATATGTCTATTTTTTTAAAGTATTTATCACATTTAATACTTATTAATTAATAACTAAAACATATATTTAAATGGTAAATAATAACATAATTAAATCAACCTATTGAATTGGGAATTGTCTCTTTGATCAATAACCAATCTAGTCTAGTCTAGTCTGCTTATTAAAACAGTGGGCAAATCCCTCACAAGGTAGGATCCTCCTCACATTTATAATTACCTTGGGTTAAGCATGATAACCCAAAACACCATACCTTTAGTTTTGATCAAGTTGCAAAGAACTTAGTTTGAGATTGTGTTCGAACAAATAGGGATGGTTAGCATCTCCTGTAACAGGGATGAGATCAACCTTTAGGCTTATGTGTTAAACTTGGTAATTTATGTCTTTTGTATTTTAATCATATCATGTAAACATAGAGTATTAACAGTTACAATGGATAAACACGAATACAACACGATTAATTATTCATGTCAGGATCTAAAAAACATACACAGATACATTTAATAAACATACAACACAACATGGTTAACACATTTATTAAATGTGTTTAGTTAAATTTTATACGACAAAACTATTAGTGTAAGCCTTGCAAGCCAATCGATTTTGTGCTTGTAAAACACTATATTAATTAGTCATAGTTCATGTTAAATACATTATTGATATTTTATATAATGTATGAGGTATTTCTTTATCCATGAGTTTATTTATAAAGAGTTATGAGAGACTTATGTAGATAAAGTCCTTGGAACATAATGGCCTTGCAAAGAAATTATAAAGGTTATAATTATGAGATTCTTATGCATCAAAGCCTTGTTCCTAAATATGTTCCTAGTCATTGTATTGTCAAGAATAAAGGCATTGACAATGCTCAAAGGCTGGTACATGCTAAGCCTCCTTACTTTAGAAGTAAGCAATTGATCTCATAAGTTGAAGTATGTGAGATACTTGGGGATAGTATGTAGGTGCTTGTTAAGGAACAAGTTTACTAAACATGACCTGCTATGATAGTTTCATTTGGTATTTCACTCAAGTGTCTATGGAAATACTTTCATGTGTCAGTAGTGTAAGTAATCCTTAAACTTGTGATACCAGGTCATCTTGTATGTGAATTGTCATGCTTTGATTTCACCTCTACGGGTCTGGAGATGACCAAATGTTTAAATAGGGTGCTTTTGGGTATGGCATGAAGCATGCGAAGATGAATGGGTAGTCCAGAAAGGATTCATCACCCCAAGTGACTTGAAGGGGACATATCTCATTTGCTCCTGGCTTATATTGATTAAAAGTCCTTGGCCAGGGCAATCTTGATAGGTCAATATAGAAACTGTAGGACTAATATGGATAAGTTAGAAAGCAGACACTGAGCTAGACTTTCTATCTATTTGGGATATATGATGAAAGGATCGAATTACACTGAGATATTGTACATTGAAAGGTTAGTCAAATCATATTGACTTTCTTGACATTTGGGTGGTCATGATGTATTGTTAGATGCCGCTCATGATCTATAAATATAAATATAAATTCTTAATTGAATTAATTTATATTTATTGCCAACATGTTGGGAACCTAACGGGTCACACACATAAGGTGAATTGTCGAAATTAATTTGAGTTCAATTGGATGTGATCTAATTGATTTTATAGAGGTTTAATCCAATTAAGTATTGGGTTAAATCAAATACGATTTGATGGAGTATTAAATAAAGGCTCAATTAGCCCAAGACATATTATAATCCTTATTGGTTATAAATTAGGTTAATTAACTCTATAAAAGAATCCCTTAGCCGCTTCTTGAAGAAAAAGAAGAATTCTATTTTATTTTCTCATGCGTTGAGATAGGATCACAGCCAAAAAGAAAGAAACACAAGGGAGCTCAAAGTTGAGAGTTTGCTAGCACAAATTTCGACTTAGGGATTCACACACTCTTAGTGAAGAAATTTCGGCAAATCACTATGTGGATCACCATTAGAGGCAAGACAACTATGCTCTGTGGTTTGATAAGTTTTAGTTGATGTACAAAAGTTAAAATGAAAAGCCAAGGAGGACTCCACCAAAGAAAGTAGACTTTCAGGTATGTCAAAATTTCTTTTGTGATTTTTCTAGATTAGTTTCAATTAATGTGATCCATGGCTTTGGGGAATAAATTTTAATAATATTCCGCTGCGTATGAGTTATCTTAGCATTATTTAAATCCCCAACAGTGATATTAGAGCCTCCTTTAATTGATTTAATCTAGTTTTATGTTTAGTTGTTGAAGATTACAAAATTTGTTTTGTTTATATGTCGATTTGATGCAAAGTTTGAAAAATTATTTATAATAATTCTGAATGAATTTTTTCAAAACTAATTTATGTTTTAAAAAGGCCTATAAAGTCTTGATTTATGGATTTAAAATCTAGATTTAATAAGTCCTTAAAGATTTTATAGATTTGTTTTAAAAGAATCCAAATTTGAAAAATCTGGCATCATAACATGATCTGTTTTGGAAATTTTTTTGAGGGACTTAGAGAAGGAGTTTGAACGTGATTTTTGGAGGGTAGAACGTCAAGAGGATGATCTTAACCTCTGAAAATTTACAGTATTTAATTACCTCGTTTGGGTGGTGATCTGATGATGTTTCTGCACAAACAGTTTGCTGGAATTGTATTCTTGTGTGACAAGGACTTGCAAAATCATGGCTATTTGTATTCCGAATTTACTGAGTTTTTGAGAGCTTTTTGGCATGATGTTTGGGGCATGGGATGTCTCTGAATTGGTGCCAAAATCGCAGCAAACAATGGAGTATGGAGCTTCAAAGGATTTGGGACAGCACAGGTGATGCAGACCCAATAAAATTACACTAGCTTGTGCTATTTCTTCTCTATATAATTAAGAGTTGTACTAATTTGGTTGTGACCTGAATTTAGACTCCTAATTGTAATGGAATATATCCTAAAGAGTTTAGGATTGCTCCAAATAAGATTCTAAAATCAAATTGGCAAAGAAATAGGACTCTTGGCCATAAAGATCTAATTCTAGTTGGACTAGAATTGTAAAAATTGAGGACAACAAGGATTAAATTTTCTAATAACATTAGAAAGCCTAATTGGATTAGGATTCCTTTGAATATTAAATTTCTAATATGATTAGAACTCCTATTGAGAATAAGGGTCAGATTTAAATTTCATAGTCCTAAAAGGTTTAGAATTACAAAGTCTATGCTTAATTGAATTCCTAGTAGGACTAGGATTTCTAAATTGGCACAAGACATTTAATGGGACCTAGACATCAAATTATTTGGATTAATATCTTCAAAGGTTGAGTAATATTATTGCCAAATGACATATGAGATCTTCAATTTGAATTAAACATAAGTTTTATATGTTCATTATATGATTATGAATGTATGAGGATGATTATGGACTTAGACCACTATAATGTGTTATGGATGGTTATGGTTGAATGTATTTGGTATTTATTTTATAAATAGGGAGTGTGTGCCCTGCCTTTCCTCTATTTTATTCAGGAGTTGTAAAATTCTCTTCTCAGCTTACTCCCCTCAAATGTAACTTGAGGTTTCTTTACATATATGTAATTAGAATTTATAGGATTAGATTAGGAAGAAAATTTTATAATTCCAAGATTGAAGGACGAAGGTGCCAAGGAGACATGAAGATTACAAGACTACAAGATATGATGATATGTGTATGTAATCCCTTAGGATTTGACCAACTAATTACCTTCGATGGCTCAAGGAAATTAGATTAGATAAATTCCATAATCATCCTAGTAGTATGCATGTGATAGATTTATTTTATGCAATATTATAAATGCTATGCATGCCAAATTCGATGAGACCTAAATAACAAGATAAAAGCAACAACAAAAATCCCTCATTAAAATATTGAGTCACATGTTTCACATGATTAAGTTGCCTTCCACCATATAACAAGATAACCAAGCTACCTTTTTAATTGGAGACTTGTTGAGTCACTCAAGGTCAAACTTTTACATGGGCACGTTTGAGTTATTGGTGGGTCTTACTCAACTAAAACTGTGTGGTTCGGATGTGTCACACTTGACCACATGGTCTTAAAGGCAGGGTTAGGCGAAATGCATATGATGCATTTATACAATGAGTTGTCACCTAACTGATTTGGGAGTTACATGTGGATGCAATTGATAAGCTACGTTATCTACCCAATTAGGCTTATTGTGATTTGTTGAGTCACTTAAGGTTGCAATAATTCGAAAGAGGTCCCAGCCCACTAGAAATACCTAGTAGAGATTTTCGTATAATAGTAAAGGCTATTTTTACGAAAAATTAGTGGGAGAATCAATGTAAGATTTAATACCTCGTCTTAAATTGATTTATAACATGAAAGGCTAATACAAATGCTTTTTCTATATTTATAGAATGTTATAATGGGTATAATAATTGCTACTTTGCTTGGCATACTTGATGTCATCAACCTAAAATGTTTGGACTGGTATATCACTTTGAGAAAAGTTCTCAATAAATGGAAGGGTGAAATCTTGACAAGTAAAGAGATAACTTTAAATATGATTGAGCTTAATCTTTCTACTGCCAATCCTAAATCTTGGATAATAGATTCAAGATGTGTATCGCATTTATGTACTGACATAAAGGCTTTAAAGTATAGTAGAAAGCTTGGTAAAAATGAGGTAGTCCTAACGTAGGCAATGGTGCAAAAATTACAGTAGTTGTCGTTGGGACTTGTGATCTTATTTTACCATCGAGCTTAGTGCTGGAGCTAAAAGAGTGCTATTGTGTACTAGCATTAACTAAAAACATCATTTCGGTTTCATACCTAGCTAAGAATGATGATTTTGAATTTAGTATGAAGGGCAATTGTTGCACTGTCATTCTAAATAATGTATTTTATGGATCTGCAACATGTCATGGAGGACTTTATGTTATGGATCTTGATAGCCCAATGCTCAATATAGATGTCAAGAAAGCTAGAAAAGATAATCCAAATCAATCCTACATCTGGAATTGTAGACTTGGTCATATCAATGAAACAAGGATAGCTAAGTTATATAAACAAGGTTATCTAGATCCATTTGATTATGAATCATATAGAGCTTGTGAATGTTGTCTCCTTGGTAAGATGACTAAGACTCCTTTTACTGGAAAGGCTGAAAGAGCAGGTGTGCTCCTAGGGCTAATACATTCGGATGTATGTGGACCCTTAAACACACCACCCAGAGGAGGTTATTCATATTTCATTACGTTTACAGATGACCATTCTAGATTTGGTTATGTGTACCTAATGAAGTACAAGTCTGAAGCTTTTGAAAAGTTCAAAGAGTTTAAGGCTGAGGTTGAGAAACAAATTAGGAAGAGTATTCTCACTCGTAGATCGAATTGAGGAGGAGAATATCTTAGTCATGAGTTTCTAGATTATCTAACGGAACATGGGATTATATCACAATGGACTCCATTTGGAACTCCACAACACAATGGAGTGTCTGAGAGGAGAAATCGAACCTTGTTGGACATGGTTCGTTCCATGATGAGTAGGGCAGACCTTCTGATATCCTTTTGGGGATATGCCCTAGAGGCTGCTGCTTACCTTCTTAACAAGGTTCTAACCAAATCGGTTGATAAGACACCATATAAGATGCGGTATGGCAAAAGGCCAAACTTGTCTTATACAAGGATTTGGGGATGTACGGCTTATGTAAAGCATGCATCATCTGATAAGCTTGCAGCTAGATCAGACAAATGCAAGTTTGTAGGGTATCCTAAATAAACTATAGGATACTATTTTTACAATCCCACCGAGCAAAAGGTATTTGTCTCGAAACATGCCACTTTCTTGGAAAAGAGTTTTTACTTGAAAGGATTAATGGGAGTAAAATAATTCTTGAAGAGGTTCAAGAACCACAAACTAACATCCCTTTGGAACCTGAGTCGACGGTTGAAGCATTGGATGCTCAAACCAACACTCAAGAAACACAAGTGCTCCGTAAATCTATGAGACAGAGACAAATTCCAAAGAGATATAGATTTATGATGGAAAGAGATGCTTTGCCAATTGACAAAGAGCCTACTACTTATGAGGAAGCAATATCTAATATTGATTCTGATAAGTGGCTAGAGGCCATGAAATCTGAGATGAATGCCATGCATGTCAACCAAGTATGGACTTTGGTTGATGCACCTGAAAGGGTAAAACCCATAGGATGCAAATGGGTCTTTAAGAGAAAGACTAACATGGATGGTGATGTACAAACGTACAAGGCTAGGTTGGTTGCTAAAGGTTACAACCAAGTTGAAGGAATCAATTATGAGGAAACCTTCTCACCTGTGGCCATGATTAAATCCATTAAGATTTTGCTTACTATTACTGCATATTATGATTATGAGATATGGCAGATGGATGTAAAGACAACATTCCTTAACGAGAATTTGCAAGAGGAAGTGTATATGACACAACCTGAAGGTTTTATATCCAAGGAGAATCAGCATAAAGTATGCAAACTCCAAAAGTCCATTTATGGGCTAAAGCAAGCATCTAGGAGTTGGAACATTAGATTTGATGAAACTATTAAAGAATATGATTTCGTCAAGAATCTTGATGATCCATGTGTTTACAAAAGGGTAAATGGACAAGCAGTTGTATTTTTAGTACTTTATGTTGATGATATACTATTAATAGGAAATGATATACTGATGCTACAGACTGTCAAAATCTGGCTATCCAAAAAATTCTCCATGAAGGATTTGGGAGAAGCGGCCTATGTTCTAGGAATAAGGATCTATAGAGATAGATCAAAGAGGCTGTTAGGATTGTCCTAATCCACTTATATAGACAATGTGCTAAAGACGTTTAGCATGAACGAGTCCAAAAAGGGACATTTGCCTATGTCACATGGCATTCATCTCTTAAAGGATATGTGTCCAAAGACACAAGATGAGAGGATGAAGATGGATAGGATACCATATGCATCGGTTATAAGATCCATCATGTATGCCATGTTATGTACTAGACCAAATGTGGCGTATGCTTTGAGTGTCATGAGTAAATACCAATCAAATCCAAGTGAAAATCACTGGATTGTTGTGAAAAATATCCTTAAGTACTTACGAAGAACTAAAGATGTTTTCTTGGTCTATGGAGGGGCTGAACTCCAAGTTAAAGGATATGGAGATGCTGCATTCCAATCTAATAAGCATGACAATAAATCGCAAAGTGGATTTATATTTACCTTAAATGGCAGTGCTATTAGTTGGAAAAGTTCCAAGCAAGCAACAACTGTAGATTCTACAACCGAGGCTGAATACATCTTCGCATCTGAGGCAGTAAAAAAGGGAGTTTAGATCAAAAAGTTTGTAACTGAACTTGGTGTGGTTCCTAGCATTGTTGATCTTGTAATTTTGTACTATGACAACAATGGAGCCATTGCGCAAGCAAAGGAACCAAGGTCTTATCAATGATCTAAACATGTATTATGACGTTATCACTTGATCAAAGAGATCATTGGAAGATGTGATATTAATATAAAGAGAGTACCCACGAAGGATAACTTAGCTGACCCTCTCACCAAAGTTTTGTCCCAACAAAAATATGATCGCCACTTGGAAGGCTTTGGTATTAGATACATGGGAGATTGGCTTTGGTGCTAGTGGGAGATTATTAGTGTAAGCCCTGTAAGCCAATCGATTTTGTGCTTGTAAAATACTATATTAATTAGTCATATTTCATGTTAAATACATTATGGATATTTTATATAATGTATGAGGTATTTTTTTATCCATGAGTTTATTTATAAAGAGTTATGAGAAACTTATGTAGATAAAGTCCTTGGAACATAATGGCCTTGCAAAGAAATTATAAAGGTTATAATTATGAGATTCTTATGCATCAAAGCCTTGTTCCTAAATATGTTCCTAGTCATTGTATTGTCAAGAATAAAGGCATTGACAATGCTCAAAGGCTGGTACATGCTAAGCCTCCTTACTTTAGAAGTAAGCAATTGATCTCATAAGTTGAAGTATGTGAGATACTTGAGGATAGTATGTAGGTGCTTGTTAAGGAACAAGTTTACTGAACATGACCTGCTATGATAGTTCCATTTGGTATTTCACTCAAGTGTCTATGGAAATACTCTCATGTGTCAGTAGTATAAGTAATCCTTAAACTTGTGATACTAGGTCATTTTGTATGTGAATTGTCATGCTTTGATTTCACCTCTACGGGTCTGGAGATGACTAGATACTTAAATAGGGTGCTTTTGGGTATGGCATGAAGCATGTGAAGATGAATGGGTAGTCTAGAAAGGATTCATCACCTCAAGTGATTTGAAGCGGACATATCTCATTTGCTCCTAGCTTATATTGATTAAAAGTCCTTGGCCAAGGCAATCTTAAAAGGTCAATATAGAAGCTGCAGGACTAATATGGATAAGTTAGAAAGTAGACACCGAGCCAGACTTTCTATCTATTTGGAATATATGATAAAAGGATCGAATTACACTAAGATACAATACACTGAAAGGTTAGTCAAATCATATTGACTATTCTGACATTTGGGTGGTCATGATGTATTGCTAGATGCCGCTCATGATCTATAAATATAAATATAAATTCTTAATTGAATTAATTTATATTTATTGCCAACATGTTGGGAACCTAATGGGTCACACACATAAGGTGAATTGTCGAAATTAATTTGAGTTCAATTGGATGTGATCTAATTAGTTTTATAGAGGTTTAATCTAATTAACTATTGGGCTAAATCAAATACGATTTGATGGAGTATTAAATAAAGGCCCAATTAGCCCAAGACATATTATAATCCTTATTGGTTATAAATTAGGTTAATTAACTCTATAAAAGAATCCCTTAGCCGCTTCTTGAAGAAAAAGAAGAGTTCTAGTTTATTTTCTCATGCATTGAGATAAGATCACAGCCAAAAAGAGAGAAACACAAGGGAGCTCAAAGTTGAGAGTTGGCTAGCACAAACTTCGGCTTAAGGATTCACACACTCTTAGTAAAGAGATTTCGGCAAATCATTGTGTGGATCACCATTAGAGGTAGGACAACTGTGCTGCTGTGGTTTGATAAGTCCTAGTTGGTGCACAAAAGTTAAAACGAAAAGCCAAGGAGGACTCCACCAAAGAAAGTAGACTTTCAGGTATGTCAAAATATCTTTTGTGGTTTTTCTAGATTAGTTTCAATTAAAGTGATCCATAGCTTTGGGGATTAAAATTTTAATAATATTTTGCTGCGTATGAGTTGTCTTAGCATGATTTAAATCCCCAACAAAAACATGATTAACATGATTAAAATTTATATGATTTATAATATGTTTACATGATTAACATGATTGATACGATTAACACACAATTGATACAATTAACATGATTAAAATGCTTAAATTAAAATATGTACAAGTAAAATATAATTTTATTATTCAAATTTACAATCAAAAATTATAAATATCATAATATTTATAAAATATAATAAAATTTGAAATCAATAAATCTTAATTATCATAAAAATATTAGTATTTATATGAATCAATAAATAAGTCTTAACTGTACACTAAATGTGTATATATGACACGATTAAATAAATAAACAATAGATGAATTATAAGCTATACAAGATACACGATAACATGATTAACTATTTGTATCTTAAACGTATCTTAGATGGATTTAATGGGTTTAACACAATTAATACATGAAATACTATTAACCTAAATTCAAACATGCAAAATTATGTATCATGTTACCATATTACATACAAAAGTACTAAATCTACGTGTTATCGTGACTGGCTCAAAGCTATTTACCCACTTTGAGTTGGATCTCTAATCCATAGCTAATATTCCATGTTGAGAATAAGGAATAAAGAGAATATGACAAGAACTACTATTTTATCAATTTTTTAACTTTCTAATTCTTTAATACACATCTTTAACATAATAGTTATAAAATTTATATATGCATAAATAATAAGTGTAAAACGACACGCATTATACCCACTACCTCTCTCAACCCATGAGTTAAACTATCATTAAATCAATATCAAGACGGTTGAACATAAAAATATGTATGCCATTGCCAACTAGAGGTAATACGTGTACACTACTTGAAAGATGGAAACCTAAGAGAGTGAAGAGAGAATTCAGCAAAGAGTTGCCTAACAAAAGTAATGGATTTATTACTATATTAATTACATAAAACTCTAAATTAACAGTATAACAAGTAAACAATTTTAGAAAATGAGTGGTGTCATATGACACCACTCCCTCTAAGGTAGGTCCACCCTTGATTGTATATAATTTGTATTACAAAATATTTGTTAGGCAATAAGCTCTGGACAATGGGGTGCTTGTCATCATCCAAAAAGGAGATGGTGGATCCATATTACTTTTTATGACAATAAACAAGTGGAGGGAATCAATTGACTAACTCCCCTCAAAGATATCCTAAAGATACAAAAGTAGATAAGTTAGTTGATTAATGTAGTCAAAATCAAACTCAACTGATTAATTAGATTGATTAAATCCAAAATATTCTATTCAAAAAATGACTAAGTGTATATCAAATCACTTAAGAATCTTGCAACATTTCCATTAAACCAGACTTAATTAAATAAAACTAGATTGCAATTGATTTCAATCTATTAAATTAATAAATAATATTTTCAAAAAAAATATGCAATTGATTGGATTTAAACCCCTAACCTCTTCCAGTATTATTAAAATATAAACCATTAGATAATACCTTTTTATCAAGCATTTATCGCATTTAATACTTATTTAATAATCAAAACATATATTTAAATTATAAATACTGAGATAATTAAATAAACCCATCCAATTGAGAATTTGTCTCCTTCATCAATAACCAATTTAGTATTTGTTTGATTTGATTTGATTTGATTTCTTTCAACTTATCTACTTCTTAAAGTAGAAGTAAAGTTAAACAAAATTTTGAGAAACTTAAAAAAATAGATTTTTTTAAAACAAAATTTAAGAAAAAAATTTTAAAAAAAGCTTTAGATAAAAGCTTTCTCTTATATTTTTTTGAAATTACGTCATCTTTTACAGAAATACCTTTTTCTCTCAATAACATAAATATTTTTTATGATAATTTTAATCAAATTAAAATTTATATAATTTATTTTACCAAATAATTTATCGAACAAATTTAACTTAATTTAAAAGTTATTCTATTTTATAAAAACTTTATGATAACTTTTAAATTAAAAAAATTAAATCAAACAAGTTCCTAATCTAGTGCTAGCGTAAGGCTAAGGACTACCTAACTCACTTTGGAGTTGAATCTCTAATCCGCAGTTGATATTCGAAACCCGAATAAGGAATACAAGTATATGACAAGAGCTACTATTTATCAATTCCTTTTATAAACTTATAATTATTTAATAAAAATATATAACAGATTGGTTATTATAAAATTTATATATGGATAAAAGATAAGAGTAAAATGACGGGCATACCCACTACATCTCCCGACCTGGGCGGTTAACCTATGATTACATCAATATCAAGGTGGTTCAACGTAAATATAGGCATCCACAGAGCTTCTAGTGGGCGCCACATTCTTTAATGGGGCTCGCGTAGCTACAGGGCACAAGCATTCTCACCCACCCCCACGTGATAACCTTAATCATTTGTTTTTCCAAAAAATTATTTTATATATTGAAGTTGTAAAGTTTCAAGTAAATCACAAATTTATTTAAAGAATTAATAAATTATTATAGTTTATATTTATAAAATGAATTAATTAAATATATTTTAAATAATTCTTAAATAAATTAAACGAGTTTAATATATTTAAAATACGAAATTTTCATCCCATAACTCTGTTGATATAATTAAAACAAGAACAATGATTACTTTACACCCAAATTCGTTTAACTCTATATCATAATTATCTTGTCATATGCAAAATTATCAAATCTAAATGCATTGTTTAAAAAGAAAAACAATACAATCTTATGCTGCTCATTTCCATGATAAAAATATATTTAATTTGAGTCACATGAAGATATGTTGAGAGTGAATTATTAAATAAATATATGTCTAGTTATATAAATTATATTGTTTAATATAATAATAATAATAATAATAATGCAAAATGTTATTTTAGATGAATGCTTGAAACCCAATGACTTGTTGTTTGATATTATGTAGCGTTTGGTACTGTACAATGAAATGTGATTGCAAGCAATATGATTACAGGGAAGATAACATTGTAGTATTTAGTATATAAGTAATGTAATGATTAAAATGCAGAGAAGATAATATTGTAGTGTTTGTTTTACAAGTACTTTATAGGGTATGTAATGTTAATTTTCAAAACTACCAGTATATATTAAAATACAAATTTAACATGTATTTTTTTATTGTTAATTTTTATATAATGTTATTTTTTAAAAATATTTTTAATTAAATATATTTTATTTTTCATTTCTTATTGCAAGTATACATTTTATTTTTATTTTTAATATAATTTCTTATATTGTATATTTTATTTTTAACTTTTTCTTTAAAAGATAATTTTTTTTATTTCTTAATACGTTTTATATATATACATTAATGTGATAGCTTCATTTCTTATAATCAATAATAAATTGGCAACAAAATACTCAACAGATTGTGACTAATTTTTTTTAAAAAATGATTGGTAAAAATATTCTTAAAAATATTATAGAGTGCAATGTAATGTGATTACATTAGTTTTAAACTGTAATCACATTACATCCATTGGTTGTAATGTGATTGCATTACAATCTTACATTGTAATGGTATGTTACAAAACAAACACTGCAATGTAATTTAATTGAGCACATTATAAAAAATCTGACTATACATTCCTCGTACCAAACGCATCCTTAAATACATGAGAATCAGAATCTAGTGGAAATAAATTCTATGGTGTAATATAATAACATAAAATCTGAATGTAAACCGATGCATAAAACCTTTGAGATTAAATTTAATTAATGAAAATCAGAATGTAATGGAAGGGCGAATCCTTCCCCTTCCACAGCCCTATCTATCTAGCTGTCCTATGCATTCTTTTTGTCTCATTTATATCTAAAACATAGCCATACATGGAAATGAGGTACGACCTCGCCTGTGGACGAAAAGGACGTAGGTGAGGGAAGACAGAGAGGATAGCAAAATAATTAAAAAAAACGTGGTAATTGATTTGTATTTTTGGAAGGAGAAAGAATGGAACAACTAGAAAAGGACATGTAAAGATAAGAAAAGAGACAGACGGTATCGAATGATAAGAGGATGAGTCGCTGGAGATGCTTTACCGGTCGCGTGCAACGGATTACTTTCTGTCTTTTCTTTTTCCTGATTATAGTTATATATGATATGATATTTGGTCCAAGGTGGTCCTTCTCCTTCCTACTTAGAAAGCATTAATAATAAATAAATACAAGACAGAAAGTGAAAGGAATTGGGCAAAATGGGAAACGTATCTCTCTCGTGATTCCGTGGGCAGCCAATAACACATATTGGTTGCCTCCCTCCCTCAAGCGGTTGGTTTGGGTCTTATAAATTGCAACTCGCAAGCCACAAATAACAAGGATATAATTACTTCAATTTGTTTCTATTGTCTGCTTCTGCAGAGACAAATGGGGAAAATGGCAAGTGAAGCGTTTTTTGTTGTTGTTGTTGTTGCTGCGGCTGCGGCGGTAGTGTTGGCCAATGCGTTGCCGGTGAGGAGCGAACGTGGGGGCGTGGAGAAGGATGAGGTGAACATATGGCCAATGCCGGCGTGGGTGAGTCACGGCCGCGGCCATCTTTACATGAGCAATGATTTCGTGCTCTCCACAGAGGGGAGCGGCTATGGGGATGCGTCTGGGATACTCAAAGACGCATTCCACAGAATGCTTGCTGTCATCAAACTGGATCATGTTGTTGATGCCAATTTTTCTGCATTGCATGATCAACCTCTGCTCCAGGGTTTGCGTATAGTTATTAGCTCTCCAAAGGACCAGGTTCCTCCTTCACTCTCTTTTATTATTATCTATTTCTATTGTCTTCACCCCCTTTTTCCCAGAAAAATGATCACTTCACCCCTTACCCATTACCCATTTTTAGGATTTCTTTTTTGTGCTTTCTGTTGACAAAAGAAAATTAAAACTAAAAAGAAAAAGGTTTGAGATGACATATATTCGAATACAAATTAAAGTTCTTTCCTTGTCTGAGAATGTTGTGTTGTACACAAGACACAGGTCAAAGATTTATGCTGCAAACGCTGATAACGAAGTTATAAGTTACTATTACGATTGGTGGAGCCTTTGATTTAAGACGGTGATTAATGTTTATTTGATTTGGAGTAATTCCTTTGTGGTTTTGGTTGCAGCTACAATACGGCATTGATGAGTCGTACAAATTGATGGTCCCGTCACCAGAAAAGCCAGCTTACGCCCATCTTGTGGTAGGCCTAACCAATCCTATTTGTGCCATCTTTTCTTTCATTTATTTATTTTATTGTTTATATTTTTGGGAACTCTTGGATGAAGGGATGCACTTATATCACATATGGTTGAGCTAAGTGCTCAAAGTGCATTTGTGTCATCCACTTAAGTCATAAGTCATTGCAACAAACACCTACTTAATAATTTCAGAATCACCCCCTCCTTCTGTTTCCTTCAAATCGTTCATTATTTATGTTAAGTCAGTATCGTTGGGTGACCGATTTGACAAATCTTTAAGCTGTCAGGAAATGGCTCCAGTTTTATATTTACGTCCGAGCAATGTAATTGTTGACTTTTAACTTGATATTCTGAGGACTTTCATTGACCTTTCTTAAATTAGTATTTTATGGATTGCTACTCCATCACATCATATAAAATCACTTACCATAGCCTTATACACCAACTTTATGGGTGTGTTTTCCGGAAGGATTATGCCTTTCCAGTACCTTTTCTTTTCTCTTTCACAAGAGGCAAATTACAAGTATCTACCCAAAGGTTAGGCTTGATATGAGGTTGTGTGCTAGACAAAATTCCAAAATATTGGTTGTTTAAATTCACTAGTTTATTTGAATTAACCGCTAATTATAGAATCAACTCAATCCTGTTACAAAACAATGCAGGCGCCGACGGTTTATGGTGCTTTACATGGCCTTCAGGTTAGTGCTAGTATAATTCTTGTTGCTACGTTGTCATTGTTCTTGACTTTATTGTAAATTCAAAATTCTTAGAAATATGTGGCTTGTCATACAACGTTGCAGACATTCAGCCAATTATGCCATTTTAACTTTACAAGCAGGGTCATTAAAGTTCACATGTCCCCATGGACTATCATTGATCAGCCAAGATTTTCTTACCGAGGCCTCTTAATTGGTGCGATGCTTCACTTCTATAGCATGTTTAAGTGGTTCATGGTCTTGATTTCCTTTGAAACTATGATATCTATTTTTGACTTACATTGAAATAATTAGGGGCTTATTTATGTTATTTTGCTTTAGCTGTTAGCTATAATTAAAATATATTGTTTTACTGCCCATTTTGGCAATTCTATATCTTCAGCAACCAGCAAGATGAAAGATGGAATAGCAGTTAAGCTGCCGATCTTCATGGGTTTGAGAAAATTATACCAAGAAAAGTCTTTTTTTTTTATCCTGTTTTCTGTTTCAATACAATGTTTTGACTTTTTTGATGTGCAGATACATCTCGTCACTATCTGCCATTGCCAGTTATTAGGAAAGTTATTGATTCCATGACCTATGCAAAGCTGGTATGTAATGCATTAATAACAAATTTCAACTGGAATATTTTTCTCCTCCTGATTGTTTTCACCAAGTGGAGATTTGTTTAATACAACAGAATGATATTAAGCCTAAATGCAGTAACTGCTTCTTGCTTTCACACAGAATGTATTGCACTGGCACATTGTAGATACAGAGTCTTTTCCTTTGGAGATACCTTCATATCCCAAATTGTGGAATGGTGCTTATTCAACTTCAGAACAATATTCAGTGGCTGATGCTGCTGAAATTGTGAGGCATGTGATTTACCTCTTTCTCACAGGATTCAAATAATAATTACTACTCTGATAACTTTGATTCTTTTTGATATGTTTATTTTTAATCTTTGCAGTTTTGCTCAAAAAAGAGGAATAAATGTATTGGCTGAAATTGATGTTCCAGGACATGCTCTCTCATGGTAGCATAGGCTTTCTCCATTTTTAAAGCATATTCTTCTTATTGCTAGTAAATATGCTTTATTTCACAAATAAGCATTACTTTATAGTATATGAAGATGCTAATTTTTGTGCCTATCATAAAGGTTTGGAAATTTTAATTAGTGCTCTTTAAAATGATGGAGATATCAGGCTCTAATATCTTATTTAGTGAATGAAAGTTACAAAAAGTAAAAACTTAAGCTTTCTGATAATTGAGCAAGGACTTTAGGCTGGTAATTTAACTATGATTACCTTAACATAGGTACTCTTGAGGTGGAGAATGCTGAAGAATTTATTGAGGATGCATGGTACAAAATTGTGCGCAATGGATAAATTTACAGTTTTAGGTTTGCAGAATGCAGAGGAGAGTTTTCTATAGTGCGAGGATTATTGATACTGGCTCAGATACAAGGAGGGGTGGGATTTGAAAGAATATGTGTTGTAAAGAACATGGAAATTATTACATAAGCAGGAGAAGAATTGAGCTAAGAGAATTAAGGTCTAGGTAAGTTTGTAAGTTTCAGCTATTTAGAATGCAAGATAGATAGATAGATATACAGCCCTTAGATAAATCTTAATAATAATTACATGGGAATTTTAGGCCATATAATTGTTGGATATTTGGAAAAGCCAAATGAGAAGAATATTCTTGATAACTTACTGCTATAGTTTTTAATTGTAGTCCTATGGTTCTTGAACTACTAGTAGCAATATTCTGGTAACTTGACACTTTTTGATGTCACAACTTCCCATCTATGCTTTCTTTCCCCAAGAAGGTGAAAAGAACTAGTGAAAAGCACACTTCTAGAAAGTGCATGATCTTGAAATTTCTTTAAAATTAGCAATGATTATGGGTTACATCTTTCCTTTTTTATTGAAGAATGAATGCTGGCTGACAGTACTTGCAGCAACAACCAAATGTACTTGCAGTAAGCTCAGCTAAATTAAGGTCATTTTTTTTTTTTTTTGTAGTTTACTCCTTTGTCAGAAGTGATAATGATGGGATATGATCAAAGTTATGGAAAATTGATTTTGTTTCTGATGGTTAATCAAAACATCAAGGCTGGGGATTTAACTATACATTAGGGAAGGTTTTTAGGTGGGAAAATTGAAGATCATATTTAGGTGTAAATTGGGAGTTTCAGCAGCTGATATTTTGCAACTTTAGATCCCCAGAACATCCAATGTGCTAGTGGCGGTATTGGTTGTTCCTTCTCTATTTTAGCTAGTATATGGAAGTTAGAGGCTACTTCTTCTTTGAGCTTCTCCAGCTTTGCATTTGCTGTCAGTTGTTCTCATGATAGCTAGACTCAACAACTCCCTAATCTTGGGTAGAGAGAATTGTTGATGAATCCTGCTTGTTTTACCACATTTTTCCTTCACTAGATAACTAAAAAGTGCATCATTTCATCTCTTCTAGAAGAAATAAGAATAGTTTCAATTATCTTATTAAAAAGTCATGGTACAACTTAAACATAGAAGGAAATTCTAAGACCAGGACAAGCAATTTGAGAGAAAGTTGCATGCAATAATATGTGGTTTTCTTGCCAATTACTACAAGAGAATTGAAACTAAACAGCAATTGCTCACAGCACCACCATCAGTTTTGTCAAATGTTCCATTTAATTATGAAGATTGATGACCCAAATTATACTAAAATATATTTTCAACAAACCCAACTATCTATGTGGTTTCGATGACCCAAGTTATAATAAAATGGTAGCTCTTGCATATTAAATATATTCAAAAATACTTGTAATATAGATGCAAGCAACAAACACAAATATACAGATATTGCAAGATGGAAGTCATGGAGTGTGTCCAAAAATTATTTGCTGTATATTGGCCTTCTCTTATATTGTTTGGATTAACTTTGGTTTTAATTCTTTAGGGGGACTGGTTATCCTTCTTTATGGCCGTCTAAGGACTGTCAGCAGCCACTTGATGTCAGCAATGAATTTACATTTAAAGTAATAGATGGAATTCTTTCAGGTGATCTCCCTACTTTCCCCTCAATTCATTACTTTTATTATGAAATGACTCAGCATATTTTCTTTCTTATATAGAACAACATGAAAGGAAATTCAACTAATGACATTGGAATTTTTGTTTCAGATTTCAGCAAGATCTTTAAATTTAAATTTGTTCACTTGGGAGGGGATGAAGTTGATACAAGTAAGTTAAATCATACTATCTTATAATTCCTACTGATGTTATTATCGATATTGTCAATCATGCTAATTATTACTTTTGGTTTGAGGCTTTTTTTGGGATAAAATTATTTTCTTCATAAAAATCTTTGAGGTAGATGAAGGTAACCTTTTCATAGGAGTACTTAGATATTCTTGATTTATTTTGTTGCATACTTCAAACTGTGTTCTTAGCATTTCTTGAAGTTGTTGCTTTCTATTAGCATAATTCACATCAACTCATTTCAATTGCTTTAAATGTTCAACCAGAATGGAAAAGGTATTTTGGTCAAGCTTATGTTAAAAGTCTAAACGAACATTCTGTGACCTAAAGCTGCTGCATGATCCTTATACCCCAAATTCTCTGATAATATATGACATCGAAAATATAATGTTTTCTCAAGTTCTTGTGTTTGGCCCAAAGCTGTTGACCCTTTGTTCCAAGCTGTGGTAATGGCCCCAAAATGAAAAAAAGTGAAGAAAATGAGAAATTAACAAAGATGGTAAAATGGAAAGGGTTTCATTCTAGATATTTTGGGTTTTTATATTCTCATGAATAGTTTCCCTAAGTGACAACTTTGTAAGGAACCTAGCCTCTATATTATGTATGTTGATAGATTTTGACTTCCTAGTGTTGGGATAAGCTGTGCAAATCAGTATCAAGTGTAGCGGATATTTAAAATTTTTCCCTCAAGCAAGATCAACAATAGTTGTTTAATATAAATAAATCCTAACTAGTTGGCAGAAATTTTTACTTTAAAGCCTTCAATGTTGAAATCAATAGGCAATTCAAAAAAGATGTTGAAAACTTCTCCCCACAGAGTTAAGTTGTTGCAAACCTTAAGTTGTCCAAGCGTCTAGCTTCTAATGGTGATCTACACATACTTCAAATAGAATAATACCAATGGTGGTTAGGGGTTTGCTTTTGCTGCTAAATTTAGTGCTAGTTAGGATGAGGCTAACCAGGTTTCTCACTTCCCAAGGGAAACCAAAAATCAAAAATGGAAGAGGAAGAAAAGGAGAAGTCGTCTATATTGAAGGATACAACACCAAAATTGATGCCTAGGGTATCACACTAGAAGCCACCAATATCCAGGGATAAGGGGTTGCTTGGCTGCTGAAATCTCACCTCTCAATTCTCAATTGCTTCTTAGGGTTTTGTATGCCAATTGCAATGCCTTAAAATTCCGCATAAATATCTTATTCATAGGCAAATATGCTAATCCTATTCCCATTTTTCCTTGACAAAATTGAACTTATTCAATTAAATCCTTGAAGTCTATATTATACCTCTTTTCAATTAAGTTCAACTTAATTCCCAATTTTATATTTTTACATTAAAATCCTTAATCTGTGACCCATTAGGTTTTGCATATGGTGGCAATAAATATGCATTATAATTAGTTTGATAAGGGATAGGTGAATCAATCATATTGCATTTTTCATCCATTCGGTAATTGATTAATTCATATTTATAAGTCAAGATTAACATCTAGAATATGCCATGACTATGTAAATATTTAGAAGAGTCAAAAGAGGTTTGACTAAATCCTTCAGTACTCAGTTTATCAATGTATTTTAATCACTTTTCATCTAATACCTTGATAAGATATAGAGCACAATTTAGTGTCTACTCTATGTCTGTCTTTATCATTCTAGATCTTGCAATCTTTTTAACTCATTAATGATATTAAAAACTCATTTTCGAATCTTAATTCAATTTTGGCCAAAGATTTGATTGAGCTAAGTCATGTTAAGAGTCAATGGGATATCTCTCTTAAATCACGTTGGCTGATATATCTTGTATCTATCATTTATATATTTTCATATGGTTCATGTTATACTTAATGTATACTCTATTGTATATCCTTGGTTAGGACTACCTAGGTTAATATCACAAAATATTAATCCCCACATAAGATAACTTGAAAATTTTAAGTCTAAGGATTACTTTCAAAACTAACACATGATAATGTTTTCATAAACACTTGAGTGATATATCAAATAGAATTCTCATAGTGGGTCATGTTCAATGAACTTATTATTGTAACAAGCATCCTTATATTAGTTTCAAATATCTCAATACTTCAACCTATGAAATTAATTGTTTACTTCATAAGTAAGAGACATAATATATGCTAATTTCTTAGGTTATATTATTGCTATGTCTTGATAAAGTATTGACTAAGAATCGTTTAGGAGCAATGCTTTGATACAGTGAGTATTTCATAATTAGAACATATTATAGCGGATAAACTACATTGACCTCCTTAAGTTTTTGACCATAATTACACGCAGGTTCATTAGTATTAAAAATGGACAGTCCTCCCCAAAAGAATGTTTTTGCTAGACACATAAGTCTTGCTGTTAGTCAACTGTTGATGTTTCCGTTAATTTAATGATGGGGAAATATTTTGAGGACAATTTTTCTCTTCATTAATTTTAAAAATTACCAAAGTATATAAACTAATTTTTCTTTTTTTTTTCAAAAAAAAAAAATCTCTCTACCCTACCCTTCCTTTCTCTTAGGCAAGTCAGCGGCTTTCCCTTATGCCGCCGGTCACCCAATGGTCGGATTTGGCCGTGGAATGCCAGACCCAACCAAATATCCGCAGATCACACTCCTTTGGTGGAGCGCAATCTCAATGCTCCCCCTCCCCTAGGGGAGCATCTCTCAGGCTGTAGCCACACTTCCCCTCCCTTATGGGAGTGCCGATCGGGGGAGAGGGGAGCACGGCCAGATCCAAGATCGCACTCCCCTAAGGGAGTGTGAACTGGGGAGATATAGCTGGATCTGGCATTCCACAGCTTGATCCTGCGGCAAGGTGGCTGACTGGTGTAAGTGAGCACTGTTGGCTGGCTTAAGAATAAAAAATATAGTGAAAAAGGAAAAAAAAAGAAGGGGGGTATTTTAGACATTTCACTTTTACCCATTAACGCTGTTTACACGTTTGGGGTGGACTGTCCATTTTGAATATTAATGGACTTGCATGTAATTACGGTCAAAACTTGGGTAGGTCAGCGTATTTTACCCTATTATAATTCTTATGCAAAATATATTAACTTCAACGGCTTTATCACCTAGACCTCTATTGAGTAACATGACAATTAACTGAAATTCTAAACTCTCTCTAGACTAAGCTCTAAGGTAACCTCTTAAGAGGTAAAAAATTGTTGCTAGCACTCTCGTCTTCATAGAATGGTCTCTGGTTCATCATATCAATATCAAACAAGTTGTCTCCAGAACATAGCTTATGAAAGAGGGCAAGAGGCACATATCTTATGGACTTATTCATCATTTTCTAAACATTATTCTTCACAATATGTTTTATATAATTTTAAGTTTGTCATTTTACATTTATATCTTAACAATTTCAGGTTAATAGTTTATTGATCGGACCACTTGTATTTCTAATTTCAGGTTGTTGGACCACAACTCCTCATATAAGCAAATGGTAAGAAGTTTAATATTGCACAATTGAATGAAAATGACTATTTATTCTGATTTTTTGTTTATTCTGCATTACAAACTTTATGGAAACTAGTTTTAAACCGGTGCGATGCATGAACATTCAAATATATATATCAATAATTTCATTTAGAATATAAGTTATCAAATTTATAAAGAAACCATAATTTATATATCTCAATTTTTTTTTTCAATTTGGTATATCTCAATTAAGTAAGTGAAAAAATTGACACTGAAGATAAATATGTAACTTTTATCTTATTTATTATTTATAAAATCAAGTAAATGTCATGAATCTCAAACTTTTTTCAACAATCGATTCTTTTAAATTAACATAAACTTGGTTCCATTAGGTCTCATACTCTTCTTGGTTTTCATTGAGAAGAACATTCCATGTGATTTTCGTTGGGTTTTGATAAGTTTTCATGCATCTTTTGCATTTCTTCAATTGAAAATTTTGAAACCATTTCTTTCGCAAAAAATTGGGGTTTAGGGTTTTGGAAAAACTAGTTCAATGTTGATTAAGTCTTTTAAAAGTATATTTTGGTTCAAGTTGATAATGACACTTGAAAGTAAGCTTTGTTCAAGTTTGTTCAAATTTTTTTTTTAAAGTATATGTGCCATCATGTGAAAATAAAACCAAAAATTAATTTAGATGTGAAGATGAAAGATAAAAATGTAAATTAATTTCTTTTCAAAACAAAATGGAGAAAAACTTGATGAGCTAACATAAAAGACTAAAAACTTGAAAAGTAGAAACATTTTTGTAAATACTTTTTTAAATATTTTTTTCATAACAAACCATAATTAATTTTCATGTAGTATTTTAGTTTAATAGCTAACGTAGTCCATATTAGAGGTGTCCATCAATCAAGCCTCGCTTTTCAAGTATCAAGCCCAAGGTTGGTCTGACTCGTCCATTTATATACTACTTTATTATTAATGAATAAAACATTATGTTATATTATTATTTTAATATTCTAAAATATTTTTATAATTAAAATTATAGAAAAATATAATACTTATTAATATAATTATATACTCGTGTTGGGTCGGGTTGGGCCTGCTCATGGGCTTGATGAGCAGTTCAGCTCATAAACACCTTTATTCATAGTTTATAATTTATAGTTTGAAAATGTCCATGTGTCATGTTGGGTCTCCCTTTTCAAACAAAAATTTAATATTTATTAATAAAATAAAACAGTCAAGTTGGGCTGGCTTGGCCTGCAGGCCTAGGTGAGTAGCTCGGCCCATGGACACCTTTAGCTCATAGTTTATAGTTCATAATTGAAAAAGAAACTTTATTGTCAAGATTAATATAATACATAATAATTTGACAAATATGTTGATGAAACTAATAGAAAAGATAAAAACTTGAAAAGTAAACATTAAACAATTGAATTAAACACAAATATTAGAAAAAAATTAATTAATCAACCTTAAACACAAATTTTTTATTGATAAGTAACCTTAAACACAATTAAAAAGTAGTTGACCAACGAAGAAACAAAGAAATTGATCAAATAAAAAAAATATTTGAATAAGAGCATAAAAAAAAATGTATTGAGGTCACACTCTTTTGGACCTAAGCATAACTAATATCCAGCACAGCTAAATGGAAAAAGAGCATAAACCAAATGAAAAAACAAAACTCACAGCAAATCTAAATGTAACAGTAGTACAAATAAAGCCAAATGGAATGCTTTATGAAACAAATAAATGGAGCAAATATTTATTCACAGAAACAAAAAAAAAAAAAGAGAAATAAAATGCAGAAAAAATAGTGAAGCATACCTTCAAACCCATATTCTAACCCACATAGTGGAGTCCTATATATAGTAGTCAAAATAAGTGTACACGGTAAGAATATTGAAGATTTAAAACGGAATAAATATAACTAATTTAGTTGGAATATTTTATTTTTATTTAATATGTATCAAGTTAAATCAAATTCGCTAATGAGAGGACATATAGCACATATTCAAGCTATTTTCATGTCAGAAAGGTAGGGCATGCACATAACACTTTTTGTTTTTGCCAAAAAGTTTTGTCTTATATATATATTTATATTAGATGTTACTACTGTTCTTTTTCAAAGATTTATCTTGCTTATTGTTGTTCTCAGATTGTCCACCTAGGAAAATTTGTGATGCCATTGAATGGTTGAAAGAGAAGGTTTTCTGTCCATATCTTTTAGTAGTTTTTGATGTAACATTATTTTAGCCTACCTCAACTCGTGGGAAGAGTCTTAGTTTGTTGTTGTTATAACATTATCTATTTCATCAATTTCCTTTGCGTTCCTTTGATGCATTCAGTACCACCTAAAGCTGCCATTGCTTAAATTACTTCATACTTGTTCTGTTGTTGTTGTTGTAATTACTACATGAACGTCATACTTCTTAACTTCTTTTATTTAATTCCATATGATTCATCGTGGCATGATATTTATTGTGTTCCCAAAATCTATATCATCTAGAAGGCCTCTTACTCTCTTTGCTGGTTGGTTTGCAGGTTAAAAAAGAATGGTATGAATGAATCTCAAGCATATCAGTACTTTGTCTTGCGAGCACAAAATTTAGCTTTGTCCCATGGATATGAAATTGTTAACTGGTATTCATCCTCTAGACTATTTAGTCAGACAACAATTTTTTACATCCTATTCACGTATAGAATATAACAGGGAGGAGACCTTCAACAACTTTGGCAATAAATTGAGCAGGAAGACTGTGGTTCACAATTGGTATGTCATACTCTTTATAACTCAAACCTGGAGAATTTTTTATGCATTATGTCATTCTATAGACCTGGTGCGGCTTCTTTTTGCAAAGAGAGCTTTTTTCAAAAAAAAAAAAGAATTCAAAGCATGTTGTCTGTTTTTCTTCCCCTTCGTTGCAGAGAAGTACTCTATAGTTCTATACTGTATATAAAAGTAGTTTTAAGTTGAGAAGTTTTTGAAGACAGAATACCATATTGCAACTTAAATCTACCAAATGGAATTTATCATTTTATAAGGGTAAAATTATGCAATTAGTCCATATACTCTATCAAAGTGGTGGATTTAATCCCTGTACAATAATTTGTAAAAATTGAGCCCCTGTATAATAATTTGTAAAAATTGAGTCTTTGTACTTTCCAATTGACAATTGTTAACGGTGTTAAAAATTTTCTATTATCTAATAATACCATGTAGGAAAAATAGCATTAACAGTTTAATTGATAAAATCTTGTGCACCACCAACAACAAATGTGTATGAATTACAATAAGTATGTCTTACTACACTTTTATGTGGGGATGTAATTGAGTTGAGCCAAGTCGTTACAATGCCAAGCTTGAGCTCGGCTCAATCTTGATCAAGTTATAATTTTTTCCCTCGAGTTCGACTCAATTACTGATTGAGCTACTTAGACTCAACTCCATTAGTCTTGACTATCATTAACGTAAAGTAAGAAACTTAAAACTTGACTAGGGCTCAAGTTTAAATTCAAAACACAAAAAAAGTTAAAATTTAATAAGTAATATCATATTTTATCTATACATAGATAATACTCTTCCTATTTCAAATTGAATATCCACTTTTCAAATGGCACAAAATTTTAGGAATAAAACATGTTCTTTACTTTGCCGCTTTTGTCCTTAAAAGTTGTAAACGTTAGAGGGGATCACCTGGAATTAGTATTCAAAGAAGGGAAGCATTGGAAAAGTGTTTTTCATTTTGAAAAATGGATATTATTTTGAAATATCCTAAAATAGTAAAGTAGACATTTAATTTAAAATGGAGTGCATATTAAAAAACATGAAAACTTGATGAGTTTTGCAAGTCACATGAGTTGTATATTGTGCTCGAATTTGGCTTGAGCTATTACTTCAGTGGTACCAGCTTGAGCTTGGCTTGATAGTGAACAAATCAAACTCAAGTATTCATCAAATTGAGCTTGAATAGCTCATGAGTAGCTCAATTTGCTGACACTCCTACTTTTATGGTTTTAAAATTTCATTTAAAATTAATAAAGTTGAAATATTGTTTTCCAAATACAAAAAGTTATTAGAAGTTAGTAATGTTGCTTGTGTAATATGATTCATGTGCAATTGCATGTAGGGTATCTTGTAGACTGAGCAAAGCATGGGCATGTTTTTTGAGCCATGACTTGTTTCTTGGGGCAGGATGGTACTGGAAGCCTCAATTCTTATTTGTGCCCTCTAGTGATTGTTAAAAAGGGTCTGGTAGATGGTAGTTGAAGCTTCTGTGCATGTGCATTTTCTTCTTAACAAAAAAAAAAAGAAAAATAATAATAACAATAAAATTAAAAAGCCTTTCTGCGTGCATTTTATTTTCATTATTTCCAGCAACTGTTTAAAACTATGGATTGTATCAACTGGTTCATCAGGAATCAGTTACTTATCCAGTTCAAAGCACACCTGCCGACTAGATTAGGTCAAGGGCCTGTTGGAATTGGCATGGTCAAATTAACGGACTGGTTTTAATTTATAAAAATCAAATTTGATTACAATTTTACTTCTAAAATTTTTTTGGAAGTTGGGTCATTTGAACTATGATCCTCTTAATTGTTATAAAACAATTAAAACTTGAGCTAAACAATCATTTTTATTGTTAGCTTTTTAACATGTTAATACCTATGTCATCTTGTTCCTAGGACAGGGTACTACTAGATAACTTAATTTTTAGTTGTACCCCCATCCATTGACATTAAAAAGGGTCTAGTAAAAGGTGGAGCCTTTGTGCATGCATTATATTTTGCATTCTTATACAGCAGTTGTTTAAAAAACAGATTGGACGAGCTGGTTCTATCAGTTGAATTGGGATCAATTGCTTGTTCTGTTTGGAACACAACCATCACCTTATATATGGTCAAAAATCTGTAAAAGGTTGAACCGGACTGGATTGGTTTGATTTACAAAAATCAAATTTAAACTGCTTTTTAGAAATTTTATAAGTTGTAAGGTGTGAACTCTTACCTCATTCAATTTTTAAAGAACAGTTAAAACATTCGAGCTAAAAAAGCATTACTCTCAATGTTCTTGTCAAACCTATTGGATCTAGAAATGGTCTCCCAAATGGTTATTTGTCCAGTCTAACTTTAGAAACATTTAAAATTTTAGATTCCTTGTTTATACTGCATATAATTTACTTGGAGTGATGGCATGTCAATGCTGTAATATATATTGCTTGATCGAAGATTTCAGGTGGGTTAAACTTTTGCTTAAGGTTTCTTTGGCAGGCTTGGTGGTGGTGTTGCTCAACAAGTGGTTGCATCTGGGTTAAGGTGCATTGTAAGCAACCAGGACAAATGGTACTTGGACCACTTGGACACTACATGGCAAGAATTCTATGCAAATGAGCCTCTCACAAATATTACAAACTTGAAGCAACAGAAATTAGTTATTGGAGGGGAGGTATGCATGTGGGGTGAACGCATTGATGGTTCCGATATTGAACAAACCATATGGCCACGTGCTGCAGCAGCTGCAGGTATTTAATATAATATCTTAACATTAGATTTCTTGCATACTATGTTGTTCTTGCTATACAAGAAATACAAATACCCTAGATTCCACCATTCTAAGGTGGAATTATTAGGTCAGCACCTGGAGCTCCCCTATGCAATATTGAGTATCTTCAGTTCTCAGAGGGAAAAAATGTTTTTGAAAAACATTTTACATACTTTCTTTCTTATTCCATGAACAGGATGAATTTTATTAGATTGGGGAAATACTTGTTGTTTAGACTACAGGAAAATGAACAACTACCAGTACATTAAGGTTTACGCAGGAAAGTAACTGCCAAGTATGATAGGTCTTTCCATCCTTCTGTTCTCTTCTTTTTACCCCTATATAGCTAGTGCAATTTTTAACATGCACTCTTTGTTTTTTAAATTATGACTAAAAATGCTGCCATGAGTTGTTTGAAATTCTGAAAAAATAGAAAATATTTAAAATGGTTTGGGGATGTGATTTATGTCATAAGCTTCCAAGCAACCAATTTCAACGACTTCTGGACAGTTAAATAGGCTGTAGGAGTCATGGGTGGGAATATATGGTGGGGCTGAATCCATTTTAGTAGAGTCATCGTCCTATGTTGCTTGTTATGTCTGCATATGAAGTTAATTTCACTGGCTTTTGTCTCTGTTGTGCTTAAAGGTAATTGTAATTAGTGCTTTATTATCAGAAATTATTTCTGGTTAGAAGCACCTTTAAATTTTATTGTTTAATACGGGATGAAATTATGCTTTATTTTTTGAAAGAATGCCCTTAGTAACATGGCATAGAGACTCCTTATTAACTTTAGTTTTAAATTCTATTGAAAATTCAGAAACCTAAACCGAAACTGAAGTATTGTCTTGATTTTCATCCCCCTAACCACATTCTTCCTTTCCCTATCGAAATTGAAGAGCGGCTGTGGACACCCTATGACGAGCTGGCAAAGGATCCAAGGCAAGTAACAGGAAGGTTGGCACACTTCAGGTGTTTACTGAATCAAAGAGGAGTTGCAGCTGCTCCATTAGCCGGACAAGGCCGTGCTGCCCCTGAAGGTCCAGGTTCTTGCTATGTGCAATAATTTGCTGAATCACTTGTTTCAACTGATTCCTGGTTGTTAATTAGGCATTGGACTGGAATAACTCCCATTTCTGTCTCCCTTACAATAATAGCCAATAGGGGATGCTTCTGGTAAAAGGTCAGATAATTCTATCAATGCAAGTCTCATTTTCCAATATGCAAGGAGGGAAAGAATGCACCGGGTGATGATCTCTAATAAAGCAGAGTTTGAATCTCTAGGGCTCATGATAAAGGCAAAAAAGATCAAACCGTCGAATGCCACGACCTTGTAAAAATATATATATAATTTAAGAATTGATTAATTATTATTTATTTAAATGTCATTTGTTATTTTATATGTACTCATGTGACGTAAATACGGTGTTAATGGAGATGGTTAAAAATACGAGATTTTTCCTAAGTATCATGTTACAATTGTGGCACACTTATTACGTGAGTGGGAAAGAGATTAGGTTATCAAAACATGGGTGGTTTACCTCCTAAATGCATGTGGGACCCAAATTCTATCTCCCTAGTAATATGAAAGAACATACATATTTTTAGTTCTTTATCATGTTTTGAGTTGTTTTCACTTGATTTATGATGCTAATCTCGAGTAATCCTTAAATCATTATTGGATGAAATTTTTATTTTTACTTTACTGTTCCCATCAAGTAAGTAGAAATAGAACGCAAAAACTTATTCCAAAATATAATCTCAGTGTTTAACACTTCGCCTAGCAATGGTTCCTTAGCAAGTGTTGGCTCTCAATGTAAAGACTCGTAAATGATTTAGACCCTAATCAACAAAACATAAGAGAATTTAGAGAAAGCGATATTTACATTTTAGCTTTCATATTTATTGCATTTTTACATTCACTTCTAAGACATTCAACGTTGCTACTAAAAGGTCCAACATTTTCCTACATTAAATTTTATTTACATTGCCAGCTTTGTGATCAAAACAAGAATATGCCCCAAACTTCACTTTCAAAGCAAAGAAAAATAGGTGATTCACAAAACTGTCTCACGATCTACCACGTTCCCATCATAATGTAAGACATGCTTGTACAGATGATCCCAAAAGCTGACAATAATACCAATGTTACTCAAGTTGGCATCGTTTGCAATCTTATATGCTTATACTTTTGTTCCGCGTTGAAGCGTCTTGCACTTTCTGTAAACCCTTTTGATAAAAGAAGCTTCAGTGCATCAACTCCCTCTTGCAAAGCAGTATCAATCTTGTCCAAAAACAAAGGCAAAGTACACAATGAAAATGACACTCCAAATTAGTATTAAGCTTAATCCATTTAAGTTTTAAACAATGTCTTTATCCTAAAAGCAATGCCTTTGGAAAACTAGGAATCAAATTAAAGACCAAGGGATCAACGAATAACAGGCGGAACGATTCAAACCCAAAATATGTTACAAAGCAAGGATGCATATGCAAAAGGAGATACACACCAAGGATCATGTAAACCTATATATGAGAATCTTTGTGTGCATACGTCTAAATGGTTTCTTCCCCTAATCTACATGTCAATAAAGAAGGCATACTTCACATCAACAGGGTGACACATCACAATGCTAGAACCCTTTTCCTTCATCAGTATCAAAATTATATTCTCACACTTTGAATGGAAAAAAAAGCTCTGGAATATCAGTTCGCATTGCAGATACATATTTAACTCAAAATACTTGTTTCAATTATAAGGAAATACTTTTCCTGCAAATTTATACCAAGAATTTTCAATGTATAGGACTATTGTCCTTGAGTTCATAATTTTTGGAATAAACCTTTATTTTCACCAGATTAGATCCAGAATCGACCTGCTGGGGCCAAAAATGGCCCCAACAGACCGGATTAAGCTGGCTGGCGCTGCATTCAATCCAGAGCAGACCAGCCAAATGGCCTCAATTTGAACATATTTGGCCAAGCCGCCGCCAAATAAAGCATTGGCAAGGGAGAGCTGGCCAGTTAGCAAAGTCTGGCAGTGGTGAGCTCACTGGTGACAAGGAAAAAGAAAAGCAAGGAAGTACAAAAAGAAAAATAGAAGAACTGAAAAAAAGATGTTTTTTAAATGAATTACCTCTTGCGCATATTAACTTTATTCAGCATATTTAACTGATTATTTTGCCAACTAAAACAAATTTTTAAGGGAATATTCCAAATCCTGTAACCCCCATGGCTTGACTGCACTAAATTTAGAGCACATAGCCTTTACTAAAAAAGCAATAAAAGTAGGTGGGATTAATTATATTTTTTTTTATAAAGTTTAAGTGCAAAATCAGGTATTATAATAAAACTTTTTCAGAACAAGATGTGAACACCTTAAAAATAAGTTAATTATAGTCAAGCATGATCAAGCACTGTATTAAATCTTACTCGTTCTCGAGCTGATGCATTAAACTTTTGCAGCAAAAATGCCTTAGGATCCATTTGACCAGGCGGCCTACCAATACCTAACAAACAAATCATGACAATTAAACTATTCAATGAAGAAATAGAGCAGAGATGAACTAGATCAAGTAATATTGGATTTCAAACTAACCAATTCGTAGCTGTGCAAACTCTCTGTTCCCACGAAAATGATAGATTACACTCTTCAACCTAGTAAAATAATCAATACTGAGCTAGTTTCCACAAGCAAAAGAAAAGCATTTCTAAAATAAAGAAAAACAAAACACACCACAAATACATAAATAAATATACAAGAATAGCCCACATCTTGCAAACTAAGAGAACATGGACATATACCAATATAGTGGCTAATACATTCAGAAATTTACTCCTCTTTCTCCTCCTTTATTTTTCTTTAATTGAACATGACATAACTTTTCAAAAAATCGTTCATATTCATTACATATCAATCCAATATCCAAGAATATTTTGTTGATATAAGGGTGTTAAGTCACATTGATTTGCTTGACATTTGAAACCTTACCGTTACAACTAATACCAAACAAGCACACCTTTTGATGCTAAAATGAATGATGCCTTGCAGTTAATAAACTAGTTGCAAAACTAGAACGGTTAGATTCAACAACAAACTTTGAATCAAGATCATTACAGTGAATATTAGACACAGATCTTAAAGACTCATATTACAAAGATTTTAATAAACAACAAAATCAAAGAAGCATGCACATGCACCAGCAGTGGCTATAGACATCTATCTGCACAAACACATGTTTGAACCATGTTGAGGAAATGACAAGCATCATTTCATTCAAAAAGCAACATACTGATTTTGCACCACTACTTTAGGTCCAGCAGCACAAAAACGTCAGCAGTAACCAATTCAGCAATTAAAGAAATGGCTTAAACAGTATTGACATACTAGGTATTGGAGACTGAGAACAGGGCAGAACTTCACTATCTTGCAGCCTGTTACTGTCTAGCTACGCTATGGTTGTGGAGAAGAATGTTGAAAACCTCAAGACCAATGCTAACTAGGGCAAAGAACAGACTGATGGCTGAGGCCTAGGCTCAGAACTAATTACCTCAAAGAGAGAACCACTTTTAACTAACAAGTTTTTTTTTTTTTTACTCGATATGATTCACCTAATGATATATACCATAGACATCAACGTCTTTGCCCCCTATTGTTCCTTTCCTCTTAACCACTTGAGGTGGGGAGCAAATGTTTAGCAAAAGAAATAGTAGAGGTTGAAACATTGCTTGTGCTGCGACAAAGCATTTTGTAAAGAGATAAGGAGAGGACTCAAGAAATTCAATGCAACTCTATATATAATGTTTTCTTAGGGTTAAGTACATAATATTCTCTATTCTTACCCATTATGGCTTCCGTGACCACCTTTGTTTTGAAGACGAAGCACTCCACATGGTAAGTCCATGTCATCATGAAACTACAACAGGAAAACATTACACGAGCAACTACGAAATGTTATCAATTATCTTTTGTGATAAACAAAACCATAATGAAGTATCAAAACCTTGGAGAGACATAAATGCCAGGGAATGGAAAACTTACCACAATCACTCGATTAAGGGGTAGCTTGTAGTAAGCTGCAAGTGGTCCAGTCTACAATTAATTTGCAAAAGAGAGCACAAGTTATTGCTAGTATGATGTCTATTAATGAAATTTCACACACGTATCATCGAACTACAGTCAATAACTTTTTAACCACAAAATTATTAGACATTTATCCTCCAAACAAATGATACAAAACAATCTACTGAGATCCTGACCAAACTAATTTACAAGTTTCCGCAAAAAAGATAGAGATTTACAAGGAATGGAGGAGTTTTTTCAATTCCCACTACATTAACCACTCCACCTCCCCCACAAACTCTTTTTCTTTTAAATAAATAAGCCTCTTTAAATTACAATCTTTAATCAGGATGTTTAACCCATATAAGTTGACATCACTTTATTAAAGTGATGAATTGTTATTGTTTGCCCTTTCCAGCTTAACTTTTAAGGAAGATTATTTGTTAACTGGTAACATCAGAGAATTCTATTGCTCACTTATTCTACAACAAAATGGAATAAATTTCACACTTCTAAATAAGGTCTTACTTGTTGAATTATTTGTAATTTCCCCAAAACTCAATGATAAAACAAAGAAGCACATAAAAGGTGCAATGATGCAGCGATGCACCAAATAAGCCATGAACGTTGCAGCTCAAAATACGAGAGCTCCTCCTTAGAAAACAAAAATTGAAAAACTTGATGGCAAAGGGATTGGCTACTGATCCATCAAAAACCGGATATAGGTGGAAAGGCTGCAAAAGCCAAATACTTTTCCAATTTGTTGTGCAGAGTTAAAAGCTAAACATGTCAAATGACCAAACAAGAAGCCTTGTGTCTCTATAAAAATCAAGATTGTGACACTGAAATGTTAGGCATTAAAGAAACCAATAGGCAAACAAAAGTAAGCCATTGAAAATCTTCAATTAAAAACAATGGAAAATAAGAATGTTCAATGATTATCCTCGATTCCAGCCCTGTCTTATAAATTATGAAATATTGCTAGTGCAGAAGGCATTTTTTGATTGTTTCTTCATATATCAAACATGAAAAAAGCAAGTTAACAGTAGCAAACAAATTTAATCATTGTTATATGGTTCTGTATTGTGATTTTAAGAAACCAATAATCGCAGGAATGAAAATGCTTTGAACATGCTAAACTAAGAAATAATATGTTCAAAGCGCTCACGGATTCACCACTCAAGTTCATGTAAGTTTGAGGCTTAGCAAGGAGAACAGCTGAATCACCCACAAAACCTGATAGTCATCAAAGAGCAATGATATTTCACATACACAAAAAAAACAGAAATTCTTTTAAAAAAAAAAAAAAAAGAAAAGAAATTGAAGAAGATGAAAGACCTTGTCCAAAGATAGCCTTGCAGTGAAGGGTATTCATTTCAATCCCTTGAGTTTCAGCAAATTTGTCAATCATCTCGAAACCCACCTGCTTCAAGTAAAATGGGAAGTTAAATACTGTTAAAAATGCTAAAAAAAGAAAAGAAAGAACTATGAGAAACTTGGCAATGTGCCGTACATTGTGTCTAGTTCCTTTATATTTATCGCCAGGGTTACCTAAACCCAAAAACAGCCATGGCCGTGGAGCACCGCTACAAAAGCATCGCCTAGTAATCATCTCTGTTTGATCATGGAAATAGTCTATGAGGAAAAAGAAAAAGAAATTATGAGAAAAAACAATGGGAGAGGGACTTGGAATGAGGCAGAGACCAAACGAAGGAAAACAACGAAACGTGCGAGGGAGAAAGGAACCTGGGAGAGGCCTGATTTCCCCTTTGCCACGCGGCTCGACGGCTAGACATTTCTGGCTGGGAAATGTAGGGAAAAAGAAAGGTTCGGTATGCGAAGTTCAAAAATTTTTTCACAAAAGTTTTTTATTTTTTTTCAAAAAAAAATTATATTGTTGACCATAAAATGTTTTTTCACCTGTCTCCTCTGAATCTCTAAAATCCATCACACTTCGAAAAATAGTATCCTCTTTTCGTGGGAATGGATGGCAACGGGTATCTATTATAGGGTACTTGTGGATATCTGATCTAGTTATATAAAATTAAGATATTTTATAATTAAATTTAAGCTAGATTCAAGTGGTAATTTCATTATCCGCATCGAGTTGGATACCATCTCTTAAATACTCAATATTCAAATCCGATTATGTTGATTTTTGAGTTTCTTAGATACCCGAACCTATACTTATTTATAAATTTGTTATTATTATTTATATAACATATAATAGATAATTAAATTAATATTTAAAACTTTACAAACAATTCATTTTGTTAGAAATTCACGGATAGATAAGAAATATAGTCTGTCAAATTATTAATGTGATGTCATTAATATATTTAAATTAAAAAATTATTAAATTATTAATTATGTTTAAATAATATGAATATTATATTACATTACAAAATAATATAATTATTATTATTATATATATATATGTATACTTTTAATAAAAACATATTTATTTTTTATTTTATGTTAATGTTAAAAAATTATAATTTATAAAATTAATAATTATAATATATATATCGTTATTTATATAAACTTATAATATATATATTAAAGAGAAGTTGTCAATTGTGAGAACTTAACTATTTTTTTAATTTCATGTAATTAAGGATAAACTCATATAATTAATTAAATTAATTTATAAAATTATAATTATTAATTAACTTGTAATGTCTTTTAATATATATACTCTATATATTGTGTTAATTTATAAAAAAATATAATTACTATTATTATATATATACTTTTAGTATATACAATTTAAATATAAACATATTTCTATTTTGTGTTAACTTTAACAAAATTATAACTTATAAAATCATTAATTAATAATATATATGCCTTTGTTTAGATAAGCTTATAATATATATACCTAAAGAGAAGTTGTGAGATTAGAATACAATAAAACCTCTATAAATTAATACTCGATAAGTTAATAATCTCAATTATATAATATTTTTAGTCGATTCTGACTTGGGACCAATGTGGTAAATTAATAATTGGCTAAATTTATAAGATAATGCATTTGAAAAAAACACATAGGTCTCACTTGATATATAATTTAATAATCTCCTTATATATCAAAATTATACATATACATGACTCAATTAAGAGACTTTTATAAAATATAATTTCAATGTTACTTGTTTCTTCTTAAAATTGATGTCTTCTTAGACTTTATCTCTAATTTTTCTTAGTGTATTAAGAAGCTCTGACGTAATGTTCTCGTATTGTAAGAAAAATTATGCAATGTGATTATTGCTTTGATTTCATCTTTGTGTAAGATAGGTTCCAGTATAGAACTATCGTCTTTAATTTCATCTTTTCTGTTATTTCTCATGGCGTTCTTATTAATTTGCTCGTTACAAATAATAATAATTCGTAATTTAGTAATTAAATAATATTCGTATAATCACAATTCACAATACACAATATATGTATTAAGTTCAATATTTTGAAAAAATTAAAAAATACCTTGATAAACTAATTATTTATTAATTTATGTATAAATTAATAAATTATTAATTTATTGATTAAATAATGTCTTGATTAATTAATAAATTTTCATAGTCCCAAAAGTATTAATTTATAGAGGTTTTACTATAGTTTTGGAATATAGTTTTTTTTTTAATTTCATGTAATTAAGGGCAAACTTATATATGTAATTAAATTAATTCATAAAACTATTATTATTAATTAACTTGCAATGTCTTTTAAGATATATACTTTATATATTGTGTTAATTTATAAAGAATATAATAATAATTATTATTATATATATACTTTAAGTATATATACTTTAAATATAAACATATTTACTTTCTATTTTGTGTTAATATTAAAAAAAATTATAACTTATAAAATTATTAATTATAATATATATACTTTTGTTTATATAAACTCATGATATATATACCTAAAAAGAAGTTGTACGATTAAAATAGTTTTGGAAACTAACTTTTTTTTTTAACTTCATGTAATTAAGTACAATTAAACTTGTAATGTTGTTGCCTTGTTATTGTAAATTTGTAATGTTGTTTAAGTTGTTATTTTAGTATTTATTTTTAATTATTTAAGTTGATGTTTGAGATATTTGTTTTTTATTATTTAAATTTAAATTTAAATTATTGTTTAAATTTTATTATCCAATTACTTTGTCCTAAGCATACGAGAAAGTATATAGTTGACAATTAGATTCGACCACATGGTTAAAAAGATTACTAAATTATATTGACAGAAAGCTATGATTGTCGAAAGTGACAAAATGAACTTCCAATGGCCAAATTAAATTAAGAAAGACTGGTAAAAGGAGCCAAACAACTAGATCTACTACCGTTAGCCATAGAATTAGAGACAGAGGGGAAAGGGCTAGTAATGCCCCCACCCTCCAAAAATTTTAAAATTTTAAAACATATCTTTATTTTTTGAAATTTTATATTTTGCCTCTACAAAAATTTTAAAATTTTTATATTGTACCTTTAATTTTTGGAATTTTATAATTTTACCTCTATAATAATTTTTTGTTTGGTGAGATATCCTACAACAATTAGTCAACAACTAATTTTAATAGACTTAGAACTTAAAAAAAACCTATTGCACTAGAATTATTTCCAAACCCCACTTCCCCAAAACCTCACAACCACCCTTTTTTGTTTTCTTTTCTTTTTATCAAATAGAAACAAAACTCAATTTTCATATCATTATAATTGGTAAGTTTGGTTTATTCACTCTTAGCACATCTTTGGACCCTTAGAATGATTTCGAATCATTTGATATTGAAAGTATTTGCAACCTTGAAAATAAATATTACTTGATGATTGTACTAATCATGATAAAATGTATTTAAGCTATCAATTGAATTTATTCAAGCTTGACATTTTTCATAAGCAAGCTTTAAAAAATATATTCGCACTTTTTGAGCTATGTCAAGTGTTGATGAAGACAGCAATATCAAAAGTTTACTTCATTGTTAACAGATTAATCCAGTTTGTCTTGATTCTTCTAGTTTCCACTGTAAGATTAAAGTGTGCATTTTTTGCTATAAAACTTATTAAGAACAAAACTCGTAATAAAATATCAAATGATTTTCTTAAAAAATTGTTGATTATTCTCATTGCAAAGAAAATCATTCGAGGCTTTGACATTGATTCGGTGATAGATGCCTTCAACTCTATTTCTATGAAAAATAGTTGAGCTCAATTAATGATGCACAATCTCAACATACAATAATTATTAAAAAATATCTTTATTTTGTACTTAATACATAATTGGAGTTATTTGTGTAATTTTTATATAATTTTTTTTCATTTAAGTTACTTTCATTAAACTATTTTATAGATATTGTTTTCGCCTCCCTAAACGTGAAATCTTGATTCCGTCATTGCATAGAATGACGCGTCATTGGCTCAAGTCTAAGCAACTCAATCTCTTTGTTGCAAGGATGTTATGGAGCGCCACTAGCCAAATCTAGTCATTAGTAGCGTTGCTTGGTCGGAGACTAGATTGCGTCATTCACCCATCATCAATTAGTTGTAGGGCTGGTCCTTGGGTAAGGCCACTCAAGCAAAAGGCTTTAGGCTTCAAATTTGAAAAAGCCTCATTTTTTATAATATAATATAATATAATTAATTATATAAAAAATATATAAAAATTAAGATAATTAATAAAATATTTACTTATTCTCTAATTCCTAATATATTTTTATTTTTTGTCACTGTCACACCCCTATTAATTCTTAACTAATTATTTCATTTTTTATTAAAAATATGTAAAAGTCAAAGATAATTAATAAAATGACATTCTCTCATTTCTCAAATTATATGCCTAATATATCTCCATTTTGTTTATCACTTTCCAATTCTTACAATACTATTAATTCTCAACTATTTCTTCTATTTCTAATCAACTAATGGTAATATTTATTTAATGATCTTCAACCTGTTATTTTTTTCTCACCTATTTTTGTTATTCCGATCAACTAACGTAATATGTATTTAATATTTTCAACAACTATTTTTCCTTATATATAAAACCAATTTTTTTTTTCAATTTATAATATCTATTTTTGAATTCTTCTTGCTCATTTACACTTTCATCCTTTAATTTCAATTTTCCTCCAAAAAATACGTAAAAAGTTTGTTATGCTATAACTTTCATAAAGCAATGAGCCTCATTTGCGGCTTGCAATAAACATTCAACAATTAAGTATTATTATTCTAATCTTTGCATAGTTTTTTACTTTAAGTTAGAGTTTGTATTATATTGTTATATTGTCATATTGTCTTTATTTTATGTGATAGTTGATTTATTTAAATTAGAAATTTTGATTGTTGATTTTATATTAGACATGTAAAAAATATAAGATAATTACAATAACTAAATATTTTATATACTTCATAATAAATATTTGAATATATCAAATCGAAAATATGAATCTGGTTATTCAAAGCTTAAAAAAGAAAAATTGAAAGTTTAATACAATCTCAAAAAGAGCACTTAGATAAATTTTTTACAAGTAATAAAAATAATGAATTAGAAATTATTAAAGAAATATTAGAAGAATTCGATTATAAAAGTTTAATTAGAAATTTTGCATCTCAAAAAACTAGAAGAATAAAATTTTAATAATTTTTTTTCTTAACTTCAATAAAAAAGACCTCATTTGAATATTTTGCTTTACGCTTTTAAGATTATTGAGCCGCCCTTGATTAGTTGGTGAGGAAGAACAAAAAAAAAAGAAAAAAGAAAAAATTATAATGAAAACATTATTAAAACTTCAATTAATTAAAATAAAATAAAAATAAAAAATTTAATTATAATGAATATAATTTTTTTATAATAAATTATGATTATTTTTATAAAAGGGTAAATCAATCTTTTACATTTATTCCTTTTATGCTATTTGGCGGAATTGCGTTTATGCTTGACATTTCAATTTAGAGGTTTCAAGGCTGGTCTTGAAAACAATAGTATTTGGTTTGAACTCTATTTTTGATAATACCTTTGATAGGAAGTACTTTTTTTTTTTTTATAAGTGCTTAATTCTTGATGTATAATCTCTTTTTGAAGTAGCTCAATTGCATTCATTTTATATAATAATAATAAATGACACAGAGCATGTTTTAACTTAAATTTTGTACAGAGTTTTGACGTGTTAAACCAATAAACCAACTCAATTGTTAGAACACAAGATTTCTTATACTTGGAATGAAGTTTTTTTTTTCTTTGGGGTATGAAATAAAATTCATTCCACGTGATAATAAGAGAATAAAGAAACCTTAAATGATTTAAATGGAGGAATAATGTCATTTGCGGCAAATAGTAGTAAATTGACAACTTCAAGTAACACATAGGGTGTGTTTGGTTCACAAAAAAAATAAAGTGAGAATGGAATAATTATTCTGTAAGAATAGAATAAGAAATGAATAGTTATTATGTAGTTTGATTCATAAGAATAAAATAGGATATAAATTATTATTATTATTATAAATTATTCTATTGTTTGGTTGGCAGGAATAATTTTAAAAATAACTAAGGAATAAGTGATAAATGAAAAAAATATAATTTATTATAATTTTTAATTTTTAAATTAAAAATATTTATTATTTTAATATTTTATTAAAAATACTAATAACATTGTTATTTAAATGTTTATATGATTATTTATTTTAATTTACAAAATATTAATAATCTATATTTCATTTAAAATGTTAATAATTTATAATAAAAACATTAATTTTATTATTTTATTTTATTCTTTATTTGTAAGATATTTTATTATTAAAATTTTAATTTAATTTTTAAGTTTAAAATATTAACTTTTTATAATTTATAATTAAAACTTAATCTTTTTAATTTCAAATTCATTTTAATTTAATGAGAGAAGGAGAGAGGTAGTTGGATAGAGAGAAAGAAATTAAAAAAAATGAATAAATTGTATTTTATTAAAATTAATTAAGGCCATTTTTGTTCACTAAATTTTTTACTTTATTCCTTACATCTTGAAATAGCCAATACCAAGAAAACCTTGGTAGTAGCTATTCCCCCATCTCCCTCAATGACTATTTGAAGGAATGGTCATTCCTTCCAACCAAATAACATATTAAAGAAAGATTAAGAATAGGTGGAATGACTATTTCATTCCCCAACCAAACATGCTAATGGTCCCAAGATATTAAGACTTGATCTCTTAAAGAAATAAAACTTTACTAAAATGATTTTAGTAACTTACCTAATTTGAAGAGGGAACTTTTAGCACTAAAGGTTTTGAATCACTATTTTCAAATTATTTGCCTAATAATAGTTTAAACAAACATATAAGATCAATAACTTGAATTGAACATATGTTTTATTTCATTGTTTGATTATGGATGTATGGATGGTCATATGTGATGATTATGAACTTAGGCCTATTGGATGTAAATGAATGTATAGTTATATTTTTTATGGTATTTTTGAAATAGTTATATTTTACAAGTTTCTAAAATTCTCTTCTCATCTTACTCCTCTCAAATGTAATTCAAATTTTTTTTTCTAAATTATGTAAAAGTTATATAGTTTATAAAAGATTAGATTAGGATATAATTTTATGTAAATCCCAAAGATAGAAGACGAAGGCAAAATGGAGAAACCAAGGGAGTTATGACCAAGGTTTATGAAAACCTATGAATGCAATTACCTAAGATATGACCAACTAGTTTTCTTTTGATGGCTCGAGAAAACTAATTTAGATAAAAGTTCACAATCATTCAATAGTATATGCATTTAATAGACTTATTTTATGCAATTTTTAAATGTTATGCATGCATGATGATGAAACCAATAATATGAATATGTTAAAACCTAATTGTTAGTGTAGAAGTCTCAATAACAATATACTAAGAGGGGGTGAATTAGTATTTATAAAAATTTCTTTAAAAAATCTATTTATCAAAATCAAACCTTTTTCATTCAAAAATGTTTTTTAACACCAAAAACAAATTTCCAACAATAAATCACTAAGTATGAAAATAATGAATCAAAGTAAAATATTTTTCTTGAAATAAATGCTAGCTATGAAAGGTAAAGGAAAAATATTTTCCTAAAAGAAAAACAATAAATCAATATAAATTTATTTTCCTAAGTCAAGAATAAACAATAAATAATAATGTGAAAACCAAAAAAAGACACAAACAATTTATAGTGGTTTGGCTTTTTCGATGCCTACATCTACTCCTTTGGTAATCAAGGAATTTCAATCCACTATCAAGGATACTTGCTTTTTATTGGGAAGTAATAACCTTTACACAATCCATAAAGAGATTCTTACTTTTTCACAAGATTAAGCGATAACCTTTACAACGGCTTTTTATGGGATCAAGTGATAACCCACACAATCCACAAAAGATTCTTACTTTTTAAATGGGAAGCAATACCCTTACAAAATAGCTTTTCAAGGTTAAGCTAGGACCTTTACAAGATGTGTGTACAAAGGAATAATAGCAAGGATTTGCCTCACAAAGGTTGGATGCTAAAGATTTTAGCTTGAGTGTAGTGAGAGAAGAAATTGCAGCATGAGTAGAGCAAAGATTTGACTTTGAAAGCTTGATGGAATAAAAAAATGCTAGAGAGTGAAGATAAGCTTATGGGTAGTCTTTCTAGGGTTTGAAGCTTTGGTTTAGGTCTTCTCTACTTCAAAAGGGCTCAAATGAATCTATTTATAGCTGAGGTAAGATTTTAAGCCGTTAGACACAAGTTTAAATCAAATCTGGTAGTTGCTGAAGCTTGATGGTTAACTACAATGCTCCTAAAGTTGATTATGTTCTTCAAATTTCTCAATAAAGGCTTCCATAGTCGAGTATAAGCTTTCTCTAGTTGATCCATTTCTTGAGAATGTGTGTTTTGCAATTCTAGCCTTCTATAGTCGACTACCACTCACTCAGGATTGACTATGGCTGTGTGATCTTGACTTTTTTTTACCTTTGACTTGCTAGGGTCAACTATACTTTCTTTATAGTCAATTATAGTTGTGTAAAGTTGACCTTTTTTTTTTTTTTTTTACTTTTGACTCATAAGGGTCAACTATTCTTGGTCTAGGGTCGACCATGTCTATTCAAAACTTGATTTTCTTAATCTTTCTAAAGTAGGGTCAACTATAAACACTTTAAGGTTGACTATAACTTCATAATCTTCAAGTTTTGCATTCTTTCAGCCTTTAGATTGACTTGAGCTTCATTAGAATGGATTCTTGACTTGTATCTTGAGGTTTCCTTAGCCTTTTGGTGCTTCTCTCCAGCTACTTTCTCATTGCCTTGTACTTATATTCAAATAAACATTTCAAGGCATGTTTGCTCTTGATTTCTTAACTGAAAATGCATTGTTTGAAAGCTTGTAAGATGTTTTATAAAGATGCATGGCTTTTCAAACAATTTTTTAACCTTAGGGGACTAAAAATGTAATTGAGACAATTTTAATGCTTGACATTAAGTTCAAGAAGACATGTGATTTTTGTCAAATCAAAACACGATGTAGTTCAAGTCTAACACCAGTAAATCAATATACATACTTAAATCCCTCATAAATTATATTAAGTACACGTTGCAAACATGGATTAGCTACCTTCCATGTTCATTGCAAAAATCAAAGTTCTTTTATCGTTAGTTTGTTAAGTCACTCAAGGTCGACTTTAACAAGAATATGTTTATGCTATGATAGTTGGTCTTACTTAACTAACTTATATGAATAGAATGAGTCACTCATAATCATATAATGTTAGAGGCAAGCGTTAGATGAAACATATAGGATATGTTTTGACAAGGGGTTGTCACCTAACAAATCTAGGCATCACATTGTATATCATATTTGTTAAGTCACTCAAGGTTGTGGTATATTAAATGGGATCTTATCCCACTAAGAATTAGGAATTTCTTGATTTAATAGTATGGGATATTATTTTGAGTAAAATAGTGGGAGTAACTAATAAGATTATTGCCTTGTCTTAGTATTGTGCAAATGCTTAATATTTATATACATTCAATCTTTGAAATTTAGCTTGTAAAAAATGAGTAACAACTTATTACTTCATAGCATAATAGATGCTAATATGCTCATAAAATTGAACTTTTTGGATTGGTATTGCAATGTGAGAATAGTTCTCGAGCACGAAAAGAAATCGTATGTCTTTGAAAATGTTATTCTTTAGTCCTTTCTAAGGACACTCGCGATGAAGCTTGGGACGCCTATCAAACTCAGAAAGATGATGATGATCAAGAAACATATGTCATGCTTGCTAGCATGACCCTTGAATAACAGAAACATCATGAAAACATGGATGCTCAAACTACGATTTTGCTCTTAAAAGAATTGTTTGATAAGCAAAGTCATATTGAAAGGTATGAGACATCAAAAGATTTATTTTGCAGTAAAATGGTAAAAGGTAGTTCTATTAGTGCTCATTGCTTGAAGATGCTAGGCTATATTGAAAAGCTAAGGTGTCTAGATTTTGTCATGAACCATGAACTTTGTGTTGACTTAGTTTTATAGTCTTTACCAAACAACATTTCACAATTTGTGATGAACTTTCATATGAATAGATTGTAAGCTATGTTGCCCAAATTGTTGAATGTGCAATACACAACTAACAAATCCATCAAGAAAGAAAATAGTGTGTCATTGGTCCATTCATCTTTCAAATCAAAGAAGAAGCCAATAAGGAAAAAAAAGGGAAAAAAGCAAAAGATATATTGCCAAGGCCAAAAAACCTATTGGCGATATTGAGAAGGATAAAAGGAAAAATGTTTGCCATTATTACAGTTAAAAGGGCCATTGGAAAAGAAACCATATAGTTAATTTACCTACCTTGAAGGAAAAGAAGATTACTAAATCCTCAACTTAAAGTAAAATTAATGATTAAGCATATGACATCTATTGTAGGTATGAGATACCTAACATAGCTCCCATTTATATGATAAATTACAAAGGCTAAGGAATAGTAGATAGCAAAAATGATATCCTCATTCAAATCGCATAACTTGTAAAGGTTGGTGCATGAGCTTGCAGGGACCATATTCTTTAAGAATTGGGCTATTTTGTTTCGGGAACCATGAGGTTGTTTTCATACTAGTTATTTTGAAACTTTATTTACATGTTGATGTTTTATGAAGTTTTCAATTTAGAATTTAGAACAATGATTGTTATTCTCTAAATTATATTTGAAAATTGTATATATCTCATAAGTTGGAATTGAATATGCTTAATATTAAAGTTATTTATTGATAGACAATCTATCAATGACGAACAAATATTGATTTCTTAAAAATTGTTATAATACTCCTAAATATGGTTCCAAGCAAATTAAGTTGACAAAATGTCATTTAGGATATGATAGATACAAAAAATGATTTTGTCACACTTTAATGGTTTGGGATTGCATAGTTTATATGCATAAAATTTGTGGCATATCCTCAAATGTCTATTAGATATCACCCTGCACAAAAGTAAAGATTCTTTGTCTTAAAACATGCTATTTTTTAGAAGAAAGAGTTCTTGCTAGGAAAAAATAGTAGGAGTAATGTAATGCTTGACAGGTTTAAGAGATATAAAATCAAAATCCTATGGAACTTAAGCATATGAGTAGTGCATCAAATGCTCAGTCAAAAACTTATAGTAAAACTCCAAATATCAAGTAAGATACATAAAGATTTAGAGGAATGAGATTTTTTGTGAACTAAGAATTTACTACTCAGAGAAGATGAGCTTATTGAATATGAGGAAACAATGTCTTGTCTTGATAAAGCAACAAATAGGAACTATTTAGGAGTAATGCTTTAATGCAGTGAGGATTTCATAATTATAACACATTTTACTATGCAAAGCATATTTACTCCAAAGACTTTATCTTATAAGGAATATGATAGGGTATTATTCCTAAACCATGAGACTAACATATGTTATGTTTCTTACTTGTGAAGTAAACAATCGATTACATAGATTAAAGTATTGGGATATTTGGAATTAACAAATGGATGCTTGTTACAAGAAAAAGTTCATTGAACATGACCCATCATGAGAATTTCATTTAGTATATCATTCAAGTATTTATGAAAATATTCTCATATGTTAGTCATGTTAGTGATCCTTAGACTTGAGATCACTAGGTTATTTTATGTGGAGATTTTTACACTTTGAAACTAGTGTGTTACCTGTGCATTGCTTCAAAAAAATGTTATTTTATGAGTACTAATTGTGAGAACTATTTGAAGTGATGTAAAGAACTTTTTATATTAATAGTTATAGAAGTTAAATAAAAAGTTGGAATATGAGTACAAAATGGTTTAAACTACCAAAGTAGTAAGTAATGTTCACAAAAAATAGAATAACATATTTCAAGCTTATAGACAAATGAAGTGTTTGAATATATGCACATTAATGTTACAAAAAATTGCCATAAATTGTTTGTTGGGTATTACTTGTTTGTTTTGCAGTGCTGCTCTTGTTAAGAAAAATTAAAGGCAGTGTGATTAGATAAGTCACATTAAGTGTATCTAGCTAAAAGCTACAAAAAAGTGTACGTAACGTGCGGGTCCAGAACCTGACCGCTAGAAATGAAAAATTTAGGGAGTTGCCATCAATCTTTTTTATCTAGGTGTGATTGACCATCTATTAAATTTGTTCTATTTGACAGAGTGTTAAATTGATTTTAGGTGTATTTAAAGAAAATAAACTGATCTGTGAATTTTTAGAGTTAGGTTCAAGAGTACGGTTACACATAGGGAAGGATTAGCACCCTCGTGATGCCCGTTCCATGAACGGTACCATTTAATTATATGTTATGCTATTATAGCCTAAACCATTGATTTTATTCTTATGTTTTCTTAATTATTATTTATTTACTTTATTCTTTATTTTATTAGCAAATTAAACATTTTATTCGATTTTACGAGTGTGAAGTGTACGTGATACAATTATGAAATGCATAGCATAAAATCCGGATAATGCCAAACAAAAAACTTTTATTGAGGATATTTCTTGAATCTGCCTGTCATATGGGTGGGATCCGAAAATATTCTCTCACCTAGAGAATTACTCAAAAAACTCACATTCGCAAGTTTAACGAATAAATCTCATCATCGAGGTAGTCGTTTACAAGTAAAGACAATATTTTCGTAAATATAAAAGCCCTCTTTCCCATTTTTTTTCTTATTTTTTCTCTCTCTAGGTACGATTCCTCCACCTTCGCTCTAAAACCAAACCCTAAAACCTCTCATTTCCCTCTCTCCCCTAAGCCATATCTCTACCGTCGCCTAGAAAAAACCTCCTTTTTCTCCCCCAAAACTTATTCTTTCCCTTCCGATCAAAAATAAAAAATAAAGAATGCCAAACCCTAAAACCTTCCCTCAGTTGTCCTCCTTGTTTTCTTTTTTTTTTTTTTCCGATTGTTTTTGCTTTTCTTTGGTTTTTGTTTTTGTGTTTAGTTTTTTATTGTGGCTAGAAATTTCTGCTGATAGAGAGTAGGATCTTTTTTTTTTTTTGGTTCTAGGTTTTCAGAAAATAAGAATTGTTTTTAGGGTTTTTGTTTTGGGTTCTTGGTTGCTAAGAATTTTTTTTTTTTAGGTTGGTTGCTAGATTTTTTTCTTTAGAAAATGAGGATTTTTTTGTTGAAATCTAGCCTCTCTAGTTTTTCTTTCAATCTGGCCTTCTTTGAAATCTAAAATTTTGAGGGTTTTTAAGAACTCGATTGTCTAAATTTTTGGACAATCAGAAGGTGAAATTATGCTTCTTCTGAGCATGATATCACAGATAAAGGCCTTCAAGTCAAAGAAAATCTATGGAGGTGGCCCAAATTCTACTCCTCAAGGGGCATTGAATGCTCTGTGCAAGCGTGTTTCTTGAAGTGTTGACTATGGAAGCCATGCTTCTCAATTTTTTTTTCATTGTGATTTATTCATTTTATTTATTATTTATTATTATTTTTTATTTAAGAAAGAAAAATAGGTGCCTACAATTGCCTTTCTTTGCATATTCTTGAGAATTAGGAATAATGCAAAGACGTAGACATCGTATTCGACCTATCTTAAAGTAAGTTTGATTTAAGCAATTGAAGTTCCTAAACTTAATTTAGATTTGACTTATCTCAAAACAGGTTCAATTTAAAAAATCTTAGAATTCCTAGACTGAATCTACGTTCGTCCTATCTCAAAATAAGTCCAACTTAAAAATTAATATTTCTAGACTTGATCTAAGTTCGACCCATATCAAAACATGTTTGATTTAAAAATTGAAATTCCTAAACTTAATCTAGGTTCGACCTATATCAAATAGGCTCAACGTAAAAATTGAAATTTTTAGACTTAATCTAGGTTTGACCTATATCAAAACTGGTTCGATTTAAAAATTAAAATTTCTAAACTTGACCTAAGCTTGACCTATATCAGAACAGGATCAATTTAAAAAATCTTAGAATTCCTAGATTGAATTTAGGTTCGACCTATCTCAAAGTAGGTTCAATTTAAAATTGAAATTTTTAGACTTGATCTAGATTCGACTTATATCAAAACAGGTTCAATTTAAAATTGAAATTCCTAGACTTGACTTAGGCTCTACCTAAATCAAAACAAGTTTGATTTAAAAATTGAAATTCCTAAACTTGACCTAGGCTAGACTTGTATCAAAACAAGTTCGATTTAAAAATTGAAATTCCTAAACTTGACTTAGGCTCAACCTATATCAAAATAGGTTCAATTTAAAAATTGAAATTCCTAGACTTGACCTAGGCTTGACTATGTTAAAACAGGTTCGATTTAAAACTTGAAATTCCTAAATTTAATCTAGGTTCGACCTATCTCAAAACAAGTTCGATTTAAAAATCTCTAATGCTAACTTAATTGGATTAACATCATTTTTAAACTCATATTGGTGTCAACTAAATTTGGCTTCGAATCTCATGTGCCAACTTAATTAGGCTTAAATCCTTTCTTCATTGGTTGTTTTATGAAAATGAAAGACTCAAATCCTTCCATCAAAGTTTTACAACCTTAACACTTTAGGTTGGGTGAATTTTCACTTTTGAAGCTTGGAACATGCATTAATTTTGATTCTTGTTTTGAAAATGATCATGTGCATGGCTATGCATGTATGCATAATTGAAATGATAGAATGCTTTCATGTTTATGATTCATTAAGGTTCCTTGAACCTTCTCTCGCTTCATCCAACCTTTCCACTACAACTTTCAATCATCTTTGTTTGTGCTTTTTTTCATTGGTTGAAATTCTTAATTTCTCTTAGGCGCACTTTCTTTTGACAATTGACCTTTTTTCATGTTGAGGCTCTTTTTTCTTTTTACCTCATCATTAAGTCTTTTATTGAACAACAAATGTAGTTTCTTGCTTAATTAGTTCATTTTCTTACCAATCATCATTCATTTCCATGACAATTATCATGTGGAATTATGTAATGGTGGAAAGCAAGGCTTGAAATAAAGAAGGAAAGGATAGTTTCATATATATAAAAGTGTAAATAACTTAAAAGAAGGAGAATTTACAAAGCAATCATTAGATCTTTCAAATAATGAACAATAAGACCATTTAGAGTAAACAGTATGATCCTCTAACTTCAAAAATTATCCTTGATTGATGTCTTGAGCAAATCCGAAGATTATGGATTCCATGACTTCTCCTTGTTTTGCAAGGTTGACGGACTCCATCATCAATGTGTTTTTCATACTCAATTTGTACTTCATCTGAGCAAGCATCTTTAGATCTACATTCTACATTTCTCCTTTTGGTTTCAAGCCGCCCTTTGCAGGTTTTCAATATGAGCCACCTCTTTTGGATTCGAGTCGCCCTTTTCGAATTTTCAACACAAATCCCTCCCTTTTTTTTTTACCTTTTTTTAGGCATAATATTTCTTTACCACATCCGCATTTATTGGATTAACCAAGTCTCATTCATCCATGTCAATTAAAATTAATGCTTATCTTGAAAAAGCCTTTTTCACCATATACAATCCTTCCTAGTTCGGCATTCATTTTCCACGAGAATCATTTTGGTTATGGAATATCCTTTTGACGACTAACTCCCCTTCTTGAAAATGCTTAGGATAAACTTTTTTCTCGTATGCTCGCATCATCCTTCGTTGGTATATATGGCCATGACAAAGTGCCGCGAGTCTTTTTCTCTCAATCAAATTCAATTGTTCATAACGAGATTGGATCCATTTAGCATTTTCCAATTCTGTCTCCAAATACAACAAGTCACATAAAATCTAACTATTAAAGTCCAAAACAATAACCCAAATACATGAAATAAAATGGCCCAAGAGATTTACCTTATCTAGGCTTGACAAGAACCCCATAAACAATAGGCTCAAAAACACATGGGCTTGGTCTAAGAATGAGGCCCATTGGTTGCAAATAATCGAGCCTTCAAAACACATCGTTTGGTGCTTGTTGTAATAGCTTCAGAATACCCCCCAAAATGACATCATTTTTACACTAAAACACCTAAACCATAAGCATAAAAGCCCTATTTTCTTCCTCTTTTCCATTTTCTCTCTTATTTTTTCTCTCTCTAGTTGTGACTCCTCCACCTTCTCCCTAAAACCAAACCTTAAAACTTTTTCTTTCCCTCTCTCCCTCTAAGTCGGATCTCTACTAACAACATAGAAAAAGCCTCCCTTTTTTCCCCCAAAACTTCCTCTCTCCCTTTCGATAAAAAATCAAAAATAAAGAATGCCGAACCTTAAAACCTTCCCCCTCCCCCCCCCCCCCCCAATGTCCTATTTGTTTTTTTTCTTTTTTTTGTTATTTTTTTATTGTTTTTGCTTTTCTTTGGTTTTTTTTTTGTGTTTAGTTTTTTATTATGGCTAGGAATTTTGGTTGGTAGAGACTAGGATTTTTTTTTTGTTATAGGTTTTCAAAAAATAAGAAACATTTTTAGGGTTTTTGGTTTGGATTTTTGGCTACTAGGGATTTTTTTTAGGTTGGTTACTAGATTTTTTTTTTTAAAAAATGGAGATTTTTTTTGTTGAAATCTGGTCTCTCTAGTTTTTCTTTAAATCTGACCTTTTTCAAAATTTGAAATTTTAAGGGTTTTTAAAGAACCCGATTGTCTAAATTTTTGGACAATCAAAGGTGAAGTCATGCTCATTTTCTGAGCATGTTTTCATAGATGAGGGCCTTCAAGTCAAAGAAAATTTGCGAAGGTAACCTAAATCCGGCTCCCCGAAAGGCATTGAATGCTTTGTGCAAGCTTGTTACCTGAAGTGTTGATTATGAAGGCCATGCGTCTCAATTTTTTTTAATTGTGATTTATATATTTTATTTATTATTTGAGAAAACAATAGATGTCTACAAAAAGAACTATGCATAGTATTGAATTGATAATCATTCTTAAACAAAAAATTTTTTAGCAAGCCTGAGTGGATCTCAATAGATTTTCTTGGACACCATCCTACCTCAAAATAAAATAGTAAATATATAAGAAGCTAACTCTAATTTGTATTTGATCAATAGTAAGTAGAAATAATGTAAAAAAAAAAAAAAACAGTTGGAGTTGAGGTTTGAAAACCAAACTAGTAAATTAGCTATAGTATTTTTATTATATAATATTGAATCCAATAATATGTATAACATTATGAAAATGTCCCTACATTACATGAAATATCAAATAAGAAAAAAATTATCTATATAGGTAAACAACACATTTATGGTAAATATTGTATGGTACTACATTTTTCATGATGGCGTAAGTCATGACAAAATGACATGCCATACTTTCATCATAGTATAATAATTTTGTTGTATTATAGTGATGAGTTTATATAATATATTAATATGATGATTCTAATAGTGATAAGCATGTATGTGACATACAATCTCTCTGGCTAGGGTTGTGCAAACGAGCAGTTCGGTTAATTCGGTTACTGGATATCTAATAACCGAACTAACTGAACTCTTATATAAAACTAACCGAAACCGAATCGAAGTAAATTACTAACCGAACTAATCGAAATCGAGCTAACTTGGTTAGTTCGGTTCGATTACCAAAAATCGAACTTAATAATTTTTTTTTAATTCCTGTTTGCCTTATGAATTTTCAGGCCCATTTTACTTTTGAATGGACAGGCTACCACAAAGCTATACAATTTATAAGTCTAAGGTTTTAAGACAATGGCTTTTAAGCTTGATGTGCTAAAACAGAGTTATGCATTGATTCACAATTGGGTTAAGAAAAAACAAGCAAATAATAAAATAGGATTGTGATAGTATGATTTACAACACCGTAATTGCTTCCAAAATAATAAGATATTAATGATCTAGAATGTATACAAGTACACAATTGTAAACCTATACGCAACAACACAAAGGCATTTACCTATAATGACAGGATAATCAATTCAGTAACCTTTTCTCAAAGGAGAGCGCCATGAATGGGAGGGTGCGATGAATTTCAGCTCATCCAGGTTGACAAACATCACAACCACACAGCTGAACATCAAACAACAAACAAACTGAAACAAGAGGGGGTTCTTTCGTTCAGTCTAAGCCATGTTTCAGTAGATAAAGAAATTCCCTATGAAGGAAACACGTTTGCCTGTTCAAAGAGGTAGAGATGCTAGCAATTCTTGTAAGTAACTTGTTCAAGTTGTGGTCCCCATCTGTTCAAAACCAAATTAAACTATCATCAAGAAATATGAAAAAGAAGAAATAAAAAAAGAACTCAGAAAATGAGCTAAATTGGCAACAATTTAAACAAACTTGAAGCAACAAAAACTCTCATTTCGTTCCTCGACAACTACAAACAATTAATGTCAACCATCTCACATTTGAAACACAAGAATACATAAATAATCATTGGATACATAAACAAACTTTATTGATGGTGGCAGCAGAATAAATAAAACTTACTAGTCACTTGATGAGGGAAAGGCAGTCGGTAGCAACAAGAAACCGAACCAAAAATTAGAGACAAACTTGGACTTGCTCAAGATGAAGGCAAAAACCAGACACCAGAAAGGGCAATCGGCAGAAATTAGATTGGGCGAAAGTGAAGATCGGACGTTGACGGATGACAGCTGGCAGAAACCAGAAAAGGTTAGAGACGAGAGTGGAGAGTGGAGAGTGGAGAACTGGAGATGGGAGATTGGGAGTCACGAGAGATAAGACGTCAGAAATTAGAAAGAGGAAGTGGGGATTTAGTTTAAGAATTTTTTAGGTAAAATTTCAAAAATATCTTTCAGTTAGTTTGGTTAGACATTTTTCTAATCGAAATTGAACCGAAGTAATTACACTAACCGGATTACTTTAACCGAATAAACCGAACAGAAAAAATTGAACTCATTTCGATTCGGTTCAGTTATTCGGTTCGGGTCCTATTTGCTCACCCCTATCTCCAACACATACATATTTTAGTGTTTTAATTTATTTCATATTTTTTAATTTTGAGTAAAGGGGGGAAAATGAAAGAAAAATGTGATTGACGTGTACATCTCTCTGTCAATCAATCATTCTTGAGCCCTATGTTTGTTTCCACACTGAAACCCTTTTTTCCTAAAACCACTCTTAAACCATTTGTCCAAAATCACACCCAAACTCTACTTGCCACCATATATAAATCTTAGAAAAAAAAATTGGTGGATTAAATTTTTTTTCTTTTTTTTTATCAAAAGACCAAAAAATCACCAAAAAAAAATCATTCACTGTTACCTCCACCACCCACAACTACTAAGCCACTGTTAAAATCCAAATAGAAACAAACCTAGTTATGGCGAAACTCCACTAACTAAAACCAATCTCACAATTCTTAGATAAAGAAAACAAATAGCAACAAAGAACAAAAAATTGAAGCTTTTCTAAATAAATCAAATCTCACCTTTTGTGAGTTGGGTAGAATTCACATCTTCAAACTGCAAAAACTAGAAGCAGAACAAAGAAGGCTAAAAACACAAAAAGCAAAATCTAATGGCAAGAGATATAAGTAAAAAAAAAACCCAATCGATGATATGCATTACATTTACAAAAAGAAAGAGGAAAACAAACATAGAATAGACACTACACCATGCTTTATGTCTTATTAGGTATATTGGATGATGAAGTATTAAATTACATTGATAGATTAAGCACTAAAAGGTTAAGTTGAATCTCTTTAACTTTTCTTAATATTTAGGTAGTTATGACACATTGCTAGATGTCAATATTATTTATAAATATGGATTAATCAATTATGGAATTCATGATGAATGGAAATTGTTTAATTCATTTAATTCTTATTGGACTAGGATTATAGTGCATATTTATTATCAACATATTAAGTGCCCGTTTGGCTTGACTTATTTTTAGCTTGTTTACTGCTTAAAGCAAAAGCTGAGCCAAATAGGATTTCGTAAAAAGCTCTTAAAAAAAGTAACTTTTTTTTAAAGAATAAAATCTAAAAAAAAGCTTAAAAATAAGCTCTAATTAGGTGCTTTCTCTTCTCTTTTTTTTTTTTAAAAAAAAAACACACCAGCTTATTAAGAGAGTTATTTTTTCCCAAAAAGATCCTTCCTCTCAACAAATACTCCCTCCCTCTCTCCCTTTCTGTAAATCATCATTCTAAGATTTTTTTTGTTCTTACAAAAATTTAAAAAAAAAAATCCAAAATTCAAAACTACATTAAGGTATTATTTCTTTTTTCCTTTCTATTTTGTTTTTCATTTTATTTTCTATCATTTTTTTTGTACTTTGAAAACTCTTTTTATTAGTTGATATTTCTCAATTTATTGTTTGATATGACAATTATGTGATGTTTATTCATTCTTAACTTCTTTATGGTGTATATAATATTTGATGATTATGATTGAAATAATTAATTAAATAGGTCAATGGTATTGAGATAAATTAGATGAAAATTGAGATAATATTTTGTGACACCTAGTACCTTTGTATTGTGAAATCTCGACCTTCATAGACTTGTAACTAGAAGTAGACGCGATAACACGAACCAAGGGTAATTTCATTATTTCTCATGGTGAGCTCTTGGAAGTAGTTTTTTAATGTTATTACGGTCTAAGTAAGCCTAAGGAATAAATGAATGATGAAAAAATAAATGAAGAAGATAGAAACATTGATAATTTCCACAATAAGGGTAAAATGGTCATTTTACATCTCGGGTCTAAACTTTTTAGGTTTTCATGAACCCGAGTATATCTAGACTATTATGGACTTTATTTCAATGTCAAAAGAGTAAAAAGGTTACACAAAGGATGGGAGGAAGACAAAGTGACCTTGTTAAGGGCATTTTGGTAATTTACATGAGGAATTGGATAAACTTTAGATATAAATATCTAAGTTCCAGCAACTTTCAGCAGCTTTTTCTTCCATCCATCTCTTCTTTCCATTTCATGTTTTCTTTACCCTTTATGGGAAGAAAACCTTGAATCCTCCATAAATCTCTCATAGAAAGTCCAAGTTTCATGTTTTTGCCCACTCCTTCATAGGGCTTATCATGCTGTTCCACTTTTACACCTCAACAGCCTTCAAAGGTCTTTCTTTAGTACATTCACTCACCAGCTGGACGTGTAGAGAGAGTGTGTGTGATTTCCCTTATTAGCTTGAAGAATTTTGAAAGAGAATTCAACTACAAAGACCATCAAGATGAGTATGAGTTAGGGTTAATCTCTTTAGTTGTTGATAATGTCTAGTAATTAGATTTGTGAGTGTTTTATTGTTGAGGTTGTTTATTTATTTTTAGTGTGACTAGAGTAGTGAAAATAATAGCCATTTAGTAGTAGTTGGAAGTTAGTTAGGGATGACTAGTAGAACTTGATTTAGGAAATAGCTTTTGGAATGGTATTAATGCCTAGTTGGGTTGATAGCAATGTTGTTGTGTGTGATAGGTTCCAACGAAACCCCACACCTCCATTCGAAACATTAATCAAAGTTAGAGCCCACCAAAACATCAACAAAGACTAGTGAGTGAACTTGCATTTCAAAATGTTTTGAGAAATGCCTACATGTTTAAATAAATAATTTGAAAGTTTTATTTGTTTTTGCTTTAAAAATATACTTGGGGAACAAGCCCTTGATGAAATGTTTCTATCTTGTGAAATGTGTAATATGAATAGTTCATGCGTTCTCACATTATATTGATAGGTATATTATGCTTTGGATGCTCCTTTTGTGTGATCATGAGAACCCAGCTATGTGCGGTGTGGGAGTGCACATGAGCTAATGATGACCCAATTATGTGCGGTGTGGGAGTGCACATGAGCTGATGATGATGATATTGCATTGTGCGTGTAGAGAATGCACATGAGCTGAGTGTGGCGGGATGGTATGTGTAAAACCCAACCCTATAAATACATGTCATGACATACATGCACTGAGTGACATGTTATTATGCTAGGAAAACACCTAAGAAAAGACGAAACCCCGATATCGTACCTAACGGTACACTTGAGTTGATTTAACCTCGAACTAGTTCAAATAGGAATTGTATGATGAAATTTAATATTTTATAGTCCAGGAATGACTAAAAATGATTGTTCGGAGTTCGAGGGTTCATTTGGTGTAAAATTGGAAATTTTGATGTTCAAGGGTAAAATCGTCATTTTGCCACCTAAGATAATAATTTGATCATGGAGTGAAATTTTTGATCAATATTAACTATTTGGAGTATAATTTAATGATAGGAAGTGAAAAAGTTTAATTCTTGTGATTTTTGGAGTGTAGGGGCAAAATCGTAATTTTGCCACCCACGGACAAAATTTGAGATTTTGAGAGAATTTAGATCAAATTTGACAAATTGGAGAATGGTATAAGTATAAGGGATGAAAAATATGACTATGGGCAATTTTTCAGTTTTTTGGACAAAAATGTAATTTTTCACTTTTACAAGGGCAAAAGTGTAAATTTCAAAAATTACTCCACCGAGACTTTGGATAAGTCTGAGAATTTTATCTAAGCTATGGATATGTGGGACAAGTGTATGGTGAAAATTTGGAAACAAATGGATGAAATTTTAAAAATGGGCCAATGGAAAAGTGACACGTGGTATTTTTTTAATGAAATAATATTATTTTAATGAAAAGTCAGCCCATTTAAACCCCATTTTAAGTGCTGGCCGGCCATAAGGAAGAACAAGAGAGGAAATAGAGAGGAAAGGAAGAAAAAAAAGAAAAACCAAAGAGAAACAAGAAAATTCAAAGGGAAATTCGTGGTTTTCGACCGTTTACGCGTCTAACAGTAAGATTTTTCGATTTTAGCTTGATTTCTACCTTTCCTATGCCTTTATTTCCATTTAGCATGCTTGAGGAGAGAGATCAAAAATTGATATCAAGGGCTGGACGAAATTCTAGGGGAAAGAAATTGAAATTTTAGGTTTTGATTTTTAGTTAAATTGATAGTTTTAGTTAGTTAAATGTGTTTAGAAATTAAATTGGGCAAGAAATCATTAAATTTTCACAATACCCACTCTTGGGTGGATGCTCAATGCTGTACAATGATGATGAATTGATTTTATTCTAAGGAAAATGAAGAGAAAATGATGAAAAACGATTAAACGTGATAGAAAAACAAAGTAGAAAATTAACCGAGTTAATGTCCCATTTTTTGCCGAATTTTTCAAGGAAGGGAGTGAGCTGATTTTTTTGTTTTTAGAAGGTTATTGGCTGATATTTAATGGTTAGAAATGTTGGAGAGCGAATGGGATGATTTAGAGCTAAAATGGAGCGCGTTAGCAATTTATCGGGCAAAGTACCAAAAATAGGTTAATACCACGTTTAAGCCGTTTTAGGCTATTGCATTTCATACCATGCATTAATATAAGATTTAAGTTAATTATATAGTGATTTAGCATCAATGTGATGAATTGTGTAAATTTTTGTAATGTGTCTAGGAGGAGAGCCTTCCGAAAAAGGCAAAGAAGTCGTACCCGACGAGTAGTGATCGGGGCGCTTAGAAAGCTTTTAGTTTGTACAAACGGTGAGTAAACTTATTATTATTGTAAATTATATAGAGTTTATTTTTAAATGCCCTTTATGTATTTTATGAAATGAAAACGAGATTAAAACGAGATTTTTTGATGTTTTAGGAATAAATGTGACAAATAAAAATATGTTGTATTGATTATGAAATTGAGTAATTGGAGGCTGCAAATTGACTTGAAAAATATATATTTTCCTAGGAATGGCTTATGAGAAATGAGTATATGTGGCTATATTTTGTGAGTGCATTGGGAAATTTATGTAAGTTGTTTTTACTATGCAAACTGGATAAATAAATAAAAGCTACGTTATACTGTCAAAATTTTATTAAAATTGGTGGGTTAGTCACTATAGTGACGGGTTTCCGTGGACTGCCTATTAGATGGGGCACAGTAAACCTAGTTATATAGTTACTTCGGTTGTAGAGGTGAGGAGGGTAACTCCCGGGGTAGTATTAGAGCTCATTTCACGTCGAACCCCCACGTGAATGTGTAACTTAGCCAACGCCAAGGAATGGCTAGTTTTAAAAATAAAAATGTGTTTCACGTGTGAATATTTTAACACCCTTGGCGGACTCGGTTAGATGCCTTGGCCAAGGTATCCCCGAGGATTAGTTTTGGCTTGAGCCTTGTTTTAATAAAAGACATAAGCCTTAACAACTGTTTTGGTAAATTACAAATATTTTATGGTTTAAGAAATAAATTGAAAACATTATGAAATGGGTTGAAATTTGTTGTTTAAACTTGTCTCCATTTTACTCGCCTTTAAATATTTATGATAATGTCTGTTTACTCATTGGGATTTTATAATCTCACCACCCTCATTTCCACCCATTTCAGGTTCAGTATAAACTGTAGATAGCTGATCTCATCGAGGACTACCATTGGATCTGCATTTTCCAAACCATAGGTTCACAGTCCTCTTTACTTTTGTTTATTCGGGGGCCATCTTGTTATTGTAAATTAAATTAAATATTTTGGCTTACTGTATTTCAGTATGTATAAATTTATTTAGCTTTTACGCTATAAAAATTATTTACGTATAACTCTATAAATATTGTTTTATAAGAAAATAAAATATTTCCCTTAATATTTCTTTTATTTTCTTATTATATTCAAATAACCGTAATTTCATTTTAAATGAAGATTTTAGACTTTTAAACTCATTTTGAATATGAATTATGTGTTTTGTACTTGTATATTACGTTTTAGCCAGTTTCGAAATTTTTGAGAAAAAAATGACCAAAATACCCCTGTGTGGCGAAAATTTTATTTTGATTGTTTTTGATCTAAAATAGTGTATATTCTCTAAAAACTCGATATTTAATAATAATTGCTCACAGGAAAGGAAAGAAACTTATATGTAAGCCTTGCGGGATTCCGGTTGGCATTTCGGATAATGAGTGTCAATCGGGACGTCGCGGCGATTGTCATGGGCCTGAGGGAGGTTCCGGGTCGTGATAATTCTATTGGTATCAGAGCTTTTGATTTTAAAGATAAGAGTTTTTGGTTTTAAATTGGTTTTAAAGTGGTTTTAAAAATTTACAATATCAGTGTGACCCCGGATTAAGTTAAGTTAGGTTGAATAGAATGCATGCATTTTCATATAGAGCCTAAAATTCCCTAAACTTGCTCGTTTTCTTTTATAGATTATTATTCCTCCTCGACGCGGACGCCCACCTCTCACTAGATCGGTTGGAAGGGGAAAAGGTCGTTCCCAACGTCGTCAGCTAGATGCTGTAGGGGAAGAATCGGCTACGTCTACCATTTGGACAGCACTTGCTGTTGAGCAGGCCGATAGTACTCCACCTCCTCCACCTCCTCCGCCACCTACGGGTATTCCCACCATGTCTACTGAGGCAGCACAGGCATTGGCAGCTTTCTTTACCGCAATGACTAGTGGAGCTCCGACTGGTCAAGTTCCACCTATAATACCACCAGTTACTCCTTTAGTTCCACCACCGGTACAAGATGTATCCATTTCCAAGAAGCTAAAGGATGCTAGACAGCTCAGTTGTGTGTCTTTCACGGGTGAGTTGGATGCCACTGTGGCAAAGGACTGGATTAATCAGGTTTCAGAGACTCTCTCTGATATGAGATTAGACGACGACATGAAGTTGATGGTGGCTACGAGATTATTAGAGAAGAGGGCTCGTACTTGGTGAAATTCAGTGAAGTCCCGTTCCACTATTCCTCAGACGTGGTTCGATTTTTTTAGGGAATTCGATGGTCAGTATTTCACTTATTTTCATCAGAAAGAAAAGAAGAGAGAATTTCTGAGTTTAAAACAGGGAGAATCTAACTGTAGAGGAGTATGAGACTCGTTTTAACGAGTTGATGTTATATGTGCCAGATCTGGTGAAATTTGAGCAGGATCAGGCTAGTTATTTCGAGGAAGGGCTCCGTAATGAGATTAGAGAGCGGATGACAGTGACTGGTAGGGAGCCACATAAGGAGGTGGTATAGATGGCTTTACGGGCTGAGAAGCTCGTGACTGAGAATATGAAGATTCGGACTGAGTTTGCAAAAAGGAAGAATCCTGGTATGTCTTCTAGTCAGTCAGTAAAAAGAGGTAATGACTCAACGATTTCAGATAGTACTACTTATGTTTCCATGACATTTCCTCGACCTCCATTTCCACCATCACAACAGAGACCTTCGAGGTTTAGCAGATCTGCTATAATTGGTTCTGGAAAGAGTTTCGAAGGTTCTAACCAATGCAAAAATTATGGGAATTATCATAGTGGGCTATGTAGAGGGCCAACAAGATGTTTCCAATGTGGACAGACGGGTCATATTAGGAGTAATTGCCCAAGGTTAGGACGAGCCACGGTAGTTGCATCATCTTCACCAGCTCACACTGATATGCAGAGGAGAGATTATTCTAAGTTACCACCGAGACAGGGAGTGACCATACGGTCCGATGTGGAGAGTAATACCCCGGCACATCCACATTCGAGACCACAGACTCGTACCTCGACAAGAGTTTTCGCTGTGACGGAAGATGAGGCACGGGTCCGACCTGGAGCAGTGACAGGTACTATGTCTTTATTTGATAAAGATGCTTATATTTTGATAGATTCTGGCTCAGATAGGTCTTATGTGAGCACCACATTTGCATCAATTGCTGATAGAAACCTGTCACCATTAGAGGAAGAAATTGTAATTCACACCCCTTTAGGAGAAAAGCTAGTTAGAAACAGTTGTTATAGAGACTGTGGGGTAAGGGTAGGCGAGGAAAAATTTAGGGGTGACTTAATTCCTCTAGAGATCTTGGATTTTGATCTAATATTGGGTATAGACTGGTTAACTGCACATCGGGCGAACGTGAATTGTTTTCGAAAGGAAGTTGTTCTTCGAAATTCGGAGGGAGCAGAGATTGTGTTTGTAGGGAAACGCCAAGTATTACTGTCCTGTGTAATCTCGGCCATCAAAGCTTTGAAATTAGTGCAGAAAGGGTATCCGACTTATTTGGCATACGTGATTGATACTTCAAATGGGGAACCTAAGTTAGAGGATGTCTCGATAGTAAGTGAGTTTCCTGATGTATTTCCTGATGATTTACCGGGACTACCTCCTGATCGAGAGCTTGAGTTCCCTATTGATTTACTTCCGGGTACCGCACCTATTTCTATCCCTCCATATAGAATGGCTCCGGCAGAGTTGAAGGAACTGAAAGTCCAGTTGCAAGATTTAGTGGATAAAGGTTTCATTCGCCCTAGCATTTCTCCTTGGGGAGCACCAGTTCTATTTGTCAAGAAAAAGGATGGCACTCTTCGATTGTGTATTGATTACCGTCAGCTGAACCGAGTGACCATCAAGAATAAATATCCTTTACCCCGGATAGATGATCTATTTGATCAATTACGAGGTGCTATGGTATTCTCTAAGATTGATTTGAGATCTGGGTACTATCAGTTGAGGATTAAGGAGCAAGATGTACCCAAGACTGCGTTCAGGACTCGGTACAGTCATTATGAGTTCTTGGTCATGCCTTTCGGGTTAACTAACACACCGACAGCTTTTATGGATCTCATGAATAGGGTGTTCCACCCTTACTTGGACAAGTTTGTTATTGTGTTCATTGATGACATATTGGTTTACTCGAGAGATAATGATGAGCACGCTGCCCACTTGCGTATAGTATTACAAACTTTGAGGGAAAGACAGTTGTATGCAAAGTTTTCGAAGTGTGAGTTTTGGTTACAGGAAGTGGTATTCTTGGGACACGTAGTATCGAGAACTGGAATATATGTTGATCCTAAGAAAGTAGAGGCAATTTTACAATGGGAGCAACCTAAGACAGTGACGGAGATTCGTAGTTTCCTTGGATTAGTCGGTTATTATCGGAGGTTTGTTCAGGGGTTTTCCTTAATAGTAGCTCCTTTGACCCGTCTAACTCGTAAGGGAGTTAAGTTTGTGTGGGATGATATTTGTGAGAATCGATTTCAGGAGCTAAAGAACCGGTTAACCTTTGCTCTCGTTTTAACATTTCCTGTTAATGGTAAGGGATTTGTAGTATATAGTGATGCCTCAAAGTTGGGGTTGGGGTGCGTATTGATGCAAGATGAAAAAGTTGTGGCTTATGCTTCTAGACAGCTAAAGAGGTATGAAGCAAATTACCCTACCCATGATTTAGAGTTAGCAGCAGTGGTGTTTGCTTTAAAAATCTGGAGGCATTACTTGTATGGTGAGCATTGTCGGATATTTACGGATCACAAGAGTTTAAAATATTTGCTCACCCAAAAGGAGTTTAATTTGAGGCAAAGGCGATGGTTGGAGTTGATAAAAGATTATGACTTGGTGATAGACTATCATCCGAGAAAGGCGAACGTTGTAGCTGATGCCTTAAGTCGTAAGTCTTCATCGTCTTTAGCAGCACTTCAGAGTTGTTATTTTCCAACATTAATAGAGATGAAATCTCTTAGGGTCCAGTTAAGAAATGGTGAGGATGGATCCTTATTGGCAAACTTCATTGTGCGACCTTCGTTACTTAATCAGATCAAGGACATTCAGAGGTCTGATGATGAGTTAAGAAAAGAAATTCAAAAACTGACCGATGGGGGAGTTAGTGAGTTCAGATTTGGAGAGGATAAGGTCTTGATGTTTAAAGATCGAGTTTGTGTTCCTGAGGGAAACCAGTTGAGACAGGCGATCATGGAAGAAGCCCATTCATCTGCCTATGCATTACATCCCGAAAGCACCAAGATGTATAGGACTATCAGGGAGAATTATTGGTTGCCGGGTATGAAGTGAGACGTAGCAGAATTCGTAGCAAAGTGTCTCGTATGTCAGCAAGTTAAGGCGGAGCATCAGAGACCAGCAGGTACACTTCAGTCTTTACCTGTTCCCGAGTGGAAATGGGAGCATGTAACTATGGATTTTGTTTTGGGATTGCCGCGGACACAGAAGGGAAAGGATGCGATCTGGGTGATCGTAGATCGGTTGACTAAGTCCGCTCACTTTTTAGCTGTCCATAGTACATACTCTATTGAGAAGCTGGCTCAGCTCTATATAGATGAGATTGTGAGGCTACATGGAGTTCCCGTTTCTATAGTGTCAGACCGAGATCCTCAATTCACTTCTCGATTCTGGCCGAAATTTCAAGAAGCTCTCGGAACCAAATTGAAATTTAGCACTACTTTTCACCCATAGACGGATGGTTAGTCAGAGAGGACTATCCAGACCTTGGAGGATATGTTACGGGCTTGTGTCATTGACTTTATTGAGAGTTGGGACAGACATTTGCCATCGGTAGAATTTGCTTACAACAATAGCTTTTAGTCTAGCATTGGTATGGCATTATACGAAGCTTTATATGGAAGGAAATGTCGTACTCCATTTTGTTGGGATGAAGTGGGTGAAAGAAAGTTAGTTAGTGTGGAATTGATCGAGCTAACTAATGACAGGATCAAGGTTATACGAGAGAGGCTAAAGGTAGCCCAAGATAGGCAGAAGAGCTATGCAGATAAACGGAGAAAAGACTTGGAGTTTGAGATCGATGATAAAATTTTTCTTAAAGTTTCTCCTTGGAAAGGTAATAATTTGAATACTTTGAAGTATTAAATCTTATTGATTATACTATCATGATAAATTATGGTGTTTTATTAGATAATGAAAGGTGTGATTCCATTTGCGAAGAGGGGAAAGCTCAACCCGAGATATATTGGACCCTTTCGTATCATTGAAAGGATTGGGCCAGTGGCTTACAGACTTGAATTACCCTCGGAGTTAGATCGGATCCATAATGTATTCCACATCTCGATGTTGAAAAAATATGTTCCCGATCCTTCCCACATTCTAGAGACACCACCGATTGAACTGCATGAAGATTTGAAATTTGAAGTGCAGCCGGTACGTATTCTAGATCGAAAGGATCGAGTGCTGAGGAACAAGAGCATTCCAATGGTGAAAGTATTGTGGAAGAATGCTCGAATGGAGGAAATGACTTGGGAAGTAGAGCATCAGATGAGGAACCAATACCCGCATCTATTTGTCGAATCTGGTAAGTGAAATTTTGAGGTCAAAATTTTATTTTAAGGGGGGTAGAATTGTAAAACCCGACCCTATAAATACATGTCATGATATACATGCACTGAGTAGCATGTTATTATGCTAGGAAAGCACCTAAGAAAAGACGAAACCCGATATCGTACCTAACGGTACATTTGAGTTGATTTAACCTCGAACTAGTTCAAATAGGAATTGTAGGATGAAATTTAATATTTTATAGTCCAAGAATGACTAAAAATGATTGTTCGGAGTTCGAGGGTTCATTTGGGGTAAAATTGAAAATTTTGATGTTCAAGGGTAAAATCGTCATTTTACCACCTAAGATAATAATTTGATCATGGAGTGAAATTTTTGACCAAGATTAACTATTTGGAGTATAATTTAATGATAGGAAGTGAAAAAGCTTAATTTTGGTGATTTTTATAGTATAGGGGCAAAATCGTAATTTTACCATCCACTGACAAAATTTGAGATTTTGAGAGAATTTAGATCAAATTTGACAAATTGGAGAATGGTATGAGTATAAGGGATGAAAAATATGTCTATGGGCAATTTTTCAGTTTTTTAGGCAAAAATGTAATTTTTCACTTTTACTGGGGCAAAAGTGTAAATTTCAAAAATTACTCCACCGAGACTTTGGATAAGTCTGAGAATTTTATCTAAGCTATGGATATGTGGGACAAGTGTATGGTGAAAATTTGGAAACAAATGGATGAAATTTTAAAAATTGGTCAATGGGAAAGTGACACGTGGCATTTTTTAATAAAATAATATTATTTTAATGAAAAGTCAGCCCATTTAAATCCCATTTTAAGTGCTGGCCAGCTATAAGGAAGAACAAGAGAGGAAATAGAGAGGAAAGGAAGAAAAAAAAAGAAAAACCAAAGAGAAACAAGAAAATTCAAAGGGGAATTCGCGGTTTTCGACCATTTACGCGTCTAACGGTAAGATTTTTCGATTTTAGCTTGATTTCTACCTTTCCTATGCCTTTATTTCCATTTAGCATGCTTGAGGAGAGAGATCAAAAATTGATATCAAGGGCTGGACGAAATTCTAGGAGAGAGAAATTGAAATTTTTAGGTTTTGATTTTTAGTTAAATTGATAGTTTTAGTTAGTTAAATGTGTTTAGAAATTAAATTGGGCAAGAAATCATTAAATTTTCACAATACCCACTCTTGGGTGGATGCTCAATGTTGTACAATGATGATGAATTGATTTTATTCTAAGGGAAATGAAGAGAAAATGATGAAAAACGATTAAACGTGATAGAAAAACAAAGTAGAAAATTAACCGAGTTAATGTTCCATTTTTGGCCTAATTTTTCAAGGAAGGGAGTGAGCTTATTTTGTTGTTTTTAGAAGGTTATTGGCTGATATTTAATGGTTAGAAATGTTGGAGAGAGAATGAGATGATTTAGAGCTAAAATGGAGCGCGTTAGCAATTTATCGGGCAAAGTGCCAAAAATAGGTTAATACCGCGTTTAAGCCGTTTTAGGCTATTGCATTTCATACCATGCATTAGTATAGGATTTAAGTTAATTATATAGTGATTTAGCATCAATGTGATGAATTGTGTAAATTTTTGTAATATGTCTAAGAGGAGAGCCTTCCGAAAAAGATAAAGAAGTCGTACCCGACGAGTAGTGATCGGGGCGCTTAGAAAGCTTTTAGTTTGTACAAACGGTGAGTAAACTTATTATTATTGTAAATTATCTAGAGTTTATTTTTAAATGCCCTTTATGTATTTTATGAAATGAAAACGAGATTAAAATGGGATTTTTTGATGTTTTAGGAATAAATGTGACAAATAAAAATATGTTGTATTGATTATGAAATTGAGTAATTGGAGGCTGCAAATTGACTTGAAAAATATATATTTTCCTAGGAATGGCTTATGAGAAATGAGTATATGTGGCTATATTTTGTGAGTGCATTGGGAAATTTATGTAAGTTGTTTTTACTATGCAGGCTGGATAAATAAATAAAAGCTACGTTATACTGTCGAAATTTTATTAAAATTGGTGGGTTAGTCACTGTAGTGACGGGTTTTCGTGGACTGCCTATTAGAGGGGCACGGTAAACCCAGTTATATAGTTACTCCGGTTGCAGAGGCGAGGAGGGTAACTCCCGGGGTAGTATTAGAGCTCATTTCACGTCGAACCCCCACGTGAATGTGTAACTCGGCCAACGCTAAGGAACGGCTGGTTTTAAAAATAAAAATGTGTTTCACGTGTGAATATTTTAACACCCTTGGCGGACTCGGTTAGATGCCTCGGCCAAGGTATCCCCGAGGATTAGTTTTGGCTTGAGCCTTGTTTTAATAAAAGACATAAGCCTTAACAACTGTTTTGGTAAATTACAAATATTTTATGGTTTAAGAAATAAATTGAAAACATTATGAAATGGGTTGAAATTTGTTGTTTAAACTTGCCTCCATTTTACTCGCCTTTAGATATTTATGATAATGTCTGTTTACTCATTGAGATTTTATAATCTCACCACCCTCCTTTCCACCCATTTCAGGTTCAGTATAAACTGTAGATAGCTGATCTCATCGAGGACTACCATTGGATCTGCATTTTCCAAACCGTAGGTTCACAGTCCTATTTACTTTTGTTTATTCGGGGGCCCTCTTGTTATTGTAAATTAAATTAAATATTTTGGCTTACTGTATTTCAGTATGTATAAATTTATTTAGCTTTTACGCTATAAAAATTATTCACGTATAACTCTATAAATATTGTTTTATAAGAAAATAAAATATTTCCCTTAATATTTCTTTTATTTTCTTATTATATTCAAATAACCGTAGTTTCGTTTTAAATGAAGATTTTAGACTTTTAAACTCATTTTGAATATGAATTATGTGTTTTGTACTTGTATATTATGTTTTAGCCAGTTTCGAAATTTTTGAGAAAAAAATGACCAAAATACCCCTGTGTGGAAAAAATTTTATTTTGATTGTTTTTGAACTAAAATAGTGTATATTCTCTAAAAACTCGATATTTAATAACGATTGCTCACAGGAAAGGAAAGAAACTGATATGTAAGCCTTGCGGGGTTTCGGTTGGCATTCCGGATAATGACTGTCAATCGGGACGTCGCGGCGATTGTCATGGGCCTGAGGGAGGTTTCGGGTCGTGACAGTATGCATGATGATGTATGTATATATATATGTTATAGAAAGTTTATAAAAATAATTATGATTATGTTGTATGTTGGCATTGTTAATTGCTCCCAAATTGCTTTTCATTTCAGCAAGAAAATGACTTTTTAATGTAACAATACCCGTTTTAACTAAATTACTCTATTTCTCATTGCAGCGAGAATGAATCTCACTGCAATGAGAAACTCTCGGGTTGGGGGGGTTTACACTGGCCTGGTTCTCTCTACAGCGAGAAACTCTCGGGTGGTTCCAAAATTTTGGTATAGTGTTTTCACTTTGACAAAGATTTTGACTACCTTTCAGTTAGAACTGGGTAAAGTGGTAAACATCAAAGTTGTAGCCCAGCCTCTTAGCTTTCTAATGACCTTAAAACCATATCAATTGGACTTCTGTAGTGAGAGATATTCTTGAAATCCCGAAGTATATGAAAATAGAGAATGCCTTTTCGCTACAGCTAGAAAACCCTCTGTTGCTTGTATTGCTTGGTCATTGCTGAAATTTTCATTCTATTCAACTTAAAGGTTTATCATGGATCTTGTAACATTAAAAGATTAAACATTCAAAGTTTGAAATGAGGGCTTTTAACGAAAAATTAGACTAAATTGCATGGTTTTATCGTAAATGCATCATGTTTTCTAAAACATTCCTTATCGTTGCTTGTTCCCTTCTTATGTTCACTTACTAAGTTTATACTCACTCTTTTAAATTGCATGTTTTCATATCCGTAGATAGTTGGGACCGAGATTAAGGCGTCCACTTGCATTCACTCTTGGTAGGTATCATGGCATTCGATAGCTGTACCCTCACCAAAGTCACTCCGCTGGTCGTCAAAAGTCTTTTATATGAGTACATGTACATTAAATGTAAATTGCTAGGAATCACTTGCCAACGATGTGTGGATAGTTTGAAATGATGGTGCCATTATGAGATGGCTATGAATAACCTTATTTTGAGATCATACAAATGTAAATTTTTGGTATCGATGTTGTATTATGAAAATACGTCTAGTTGCAAATTACAAATGGTGGTCTAGTAATGGTGATGAAAAATTGATGGGATAGTGAACGAGATTACGTAAAGAGGATTGCTTGGGCTTAATGAGCTACGTCTACTGGGCCCATGCGCCGGTCATGGCCCAAAATTTGGGTCGTGACATATTTGTTGATTATAGTTGTTGAGAAAATACTGTTCATGGAGGTGAACTTTGTTAGTAAGGACATCAATAGCTAAACATGATTTTTCTGAATTATTATTACCACCTTAGACTTCTCTTCTTTTTTTTGGGTTCTCCTCCATTATTAGGGTTAAGAGTTCCACTAGTCGACTCACTGCTTTCTTTCATCTCTCATTTTTTTTATTTGATTCAATTTTTTTCTCTTGATTTTATTTATTTATTATTATTCAATAAAAAATTATTTATGAATTATCTGTTACTTATAAATTATTTTTGAAACTTTTTTTTATGATTTATTGTTAATTATAAACTTTATGTTATATAAAAATCCTTTTAATATTTTCAAAAATTTATTTTAAATTGATAAAAAATAAAATTAATTTTTTTTTATTTTGAACAAAGAAATTTGTGATTAATAAAAGTTATTTATTAAATACCCTTTATGGTAATTTTAACTAAAATTAGAGTTTATATAAGTTGTTTTGCCAAACAACTTATCTATAAAAAAGAGCTTATAAAAAGTAAATTTATCAAACAATTTTAGCTTAATTTTAAAAGCTATTATTTTTTATAAGAGTTTTATAATAGTTTTTAAGTTAAAAAAAATCAGGCCAAACATACTATAAGAATTTAATAAGTCACACACATTAATGATTTCAACATTAGAATGAAAAATTGGGGATTGAGTTAGACTTACTTGGTGAAGTATAGACTTTGAGACTTAATTGAATGAGTTCAACTTGTCAAGGTAATTCATAGAAGGATTAGAATTAACTTATTTCCTTATAAATAAATTGCTTATACTACACTTTAAAGGCATAAGAGAAACACCATTGAGCTATAAAACCCCGAGAGGCAATTGAGAATTGTGAGGAGAGATTTAAGCAACCACAAGTCTTCCTTAACCTTGAGAGTTGTCGACATTGAGTGGATTTCCCTAAGTATCAATTTTTGAAACTCCTATCTTTGGGAATTAATAGTTTTTCTTTTTTTTTCCTCCTCTTTTTTTTTCCTTGGGAAATGAGAAACCTTCATTGCCTCTTTTTATCTAGCACAAAGCTTAACAACAAAAGCAAACCCTAAATCACTCTTGGTGTTATTCCACTTGTAGTCTTTTTGGATCACTATCAGAGACTAAACACTTGGACAGTATGAGATTTGCTGACAACTTAAGCTTTATGGGGGAAAATAATGAGATACCTCTTGATTTCAACATCAAAGGCTTTAATTAAGGTATTAAATCTTCTATCAACTAGTTAGGATTTATCTATATTAAACAACCAATGTTGATTTTACTAGTGAGAAAAGTTTTAAATTTTCACTGTGCATGTAAACTGATTTGCATGGCTTTTCCCAAAATGGTGCATAAAAGATCTCAAAACCTTAGATATTTTAGTCTTCTGATTTTGACATCCAAGGTTCAGAGATATAAAAATCTTCTCTCTTAGATAGGTTTTTTATATTAAACAACCAAAAATTAATCTTACTAATGAGAAAAGTTTCAAATTCCAATTGTATTTTGTAATTTGATTGCATGGCTTTTCCTAACATAATTATTATTTATATTTTAAAATAAGTAAATCAACTCAAAATGTATTTGCATTGAAATTACTATTTTATTGTATTTAATTTTGTTCTATAACGTAAAAAATTATATAAAAGAAGCTCAATTGGGTAAACAGTGATTTTAAAAAATGAAAGGTGGGCCAAGTAATTAGGTTAGACATAAAAATTATAGAAATTAGAGAAGGTTTGAAAACAATTTGGAAAGAGAGGCTAAGGCAGTGATTTTGTCGGTAAACATGATTATGTTTATATTGTACTTTAGTTATAAATAATATCTACACATGTAAAACAAAGAAAAAAATTAAAAAAATTATATTTATTAATGGAGTTGAAGATTATAAGTCATAAATTGAAAAAATAATTATTTTTATTTAAATTGTAAACATATTCTTTAATAATATAGTTTTAGATAAAATATGTAATTTTCGTATTAATTTATTAATTAAAAATTAAAAAACACTCAACATGCTAAAATTAAAATGAGAATTCTATTTTTTAGTATTTTTTTTGTTTAAAATCTAAATCTTAAAGATTGAAATTCATAAAAAATAATTTTTCATATTTCAATTAAAAAAAAGAATAAAAGAATTTTCATAATTAATTAGAATTAAATTTATCAAAAACATATTAATTATATCGTATAATTCATTTGTATCGTAACATATATGTCGCATAGCGTATTATATACTTTTAATATTTAATCAAATACGATATAACTATCTATGCATATTGTATAATATTAATCATTATTATTATTATTATAGGTCGATATACTGTCACTAACAAAGATAAAGAATTAGTGACATAGTGACATAAGTTCAACAATATAGTGAGCTTGAAGTTTGAAGAACAGCTAGAGCCCTAGAAGCCCACGTGCACCCAAACCCCCACTGTGCATTTTCTTCAGCTACTTCACTCACCCTTCAAGGCTCAACATCCACCGTCTGACCATAATCCTCATCGGAGCGTAGATGCTCTAGAAGGTACTCGATCTTCGCTCACAGATCGAACACGCCATTTTTTAGTAGTAGTAATGGGTAAATATCGACTGCAATTGTGGTGCACAGCTTATTATACAACTGCATGGACCGATATAGTTAGTGGCTGAGTGCGCAGTGGGTCCCTTTTTTAAACTCCTTTGCTGTCTGTCATGTTGTGTTTCCTTATCATTGATCAGAGCAGTTCCACTCGCACTCTGGAGAGAGTCCACTCACGGTCTTACCAATTTCAGAAAATTGTGATTTTTTTTATCTTTTTCTTTTTTTACATAATATTTAAAAATTTTAAATAGATTATTATTTTTATTACAATTAATTAATTTTTATATTTTTATTTTAAATTAAATAAATTTTTATAATTAATAATTAATTAAATATTATTAATCAAAATATCACTTATTATATAATAAAAATATTTTTATTTATTTTATTCTCACATTTGCCTGCATAGTGTAAACTGAAAATTAACACTGACTATTGATGATACTTAAATGTCATAGGGGTACCCTCAAATTCTTCACTGTTGTCACTTATGTGTGCGTGCGTGAAGATTCAAATTCCTCGGTTGCATCTTAACCTGCACCCTCGTCACAGCAGATAACAAGCAATACACTTTGTGGGGGGGAGAGAGAGAGAGGGGAAAAAGCCATCGCTGATCAATCATAAAATAATGTCCCAAAACACAGCCAATCCCATCACCACACCCAAACAAAAGCAGAAGCCAAAGCCTGAGAGAGAAAGATTTATAAATGCTGAGGAAACTTAACTAGTACTTCAAACCCAAAACATGAGAAACCCAGCCACAGCAACAACGCCGGCGACAAAAATAACGACGACAACGACAAGAAACAACAGCGGAGCCAAGACTCCCTGCTGCATCAAGGTAGGGCTGAAGAGGGGGCCATGGACCCCAGAAGAGGATGAGTTATTGGCCAGTTACATCAAGAGGGAAGGTGAAGGACGGTGGAGGACTCTGCCGAAGCGGGCGGGGCTCCTGCGTTGCGGCAAAAGCTGTCGCCTCCGTTGGATGAACTATCTCCGACCCTCCGTGAAACGAGGGCAGATCGCCCCTGATGAGGAGGATCTCATTCTGCGCCTTCATCGCCTTCTGGGCAATCGGTAGTTCAACATTTCCCTGCACATTTGAATATGAATTTATGTTGTATTTTGGGCTTCGTCTCGAATTCTGGTATATCAGCTCAGTTGGGTGACCTTTTCTTCTCTGTTCCTTTCTATATTAGCTAGGGTTTCCAAGCGAATATGATCAAGTGTTGTAGATTTAGGGTTTCAATGTTTTTTCCAAGCTTTCAAGTAGGTTTTTTTTTTTTTTTCTTTTGGGAAATCCAGATCAGACGTACTCATCAAAACTGATGAGCAACTTTCTCTTTCGAAAGGGTTTTCCATTTCTTTCTGCATTCACTACTTAAATGAATATCGTTAAGAAGCAGCTCTAAATTCTCTCTCCATCTTTATCTTTATCTTTCATAGTCTATCAATGAATTATCTTCTCTCGCTACTGCAGTGCAACAGAAACACTTATTACTTTGTTTTCGATGGTCTTTCTAACTGGGCTTTTCGGGCAGATGGTCACTCATAGCTGGAAGAATCCCAGGGCGTACAGACAATGAGATAAAGAACTACTGGAACACTCACCTGAGTAAGAAGTTGATCAACCAAGGAATAGATCCAAGAACCCACAAGCCTTTAAACCCTCAACAGTCACCAAGCGATCTCAAAGCTTCTTCTTCCTCCAAGGCAAACCGTGGGGGTGCTACAATCCCTAAGCCAAATAATCCTGCTTCTTCCAGCTTGGAAGAGACTAGTAGCGGTCAAATCACCGCTCACAAAGAAAATGAGTATTTCCAGAGCAATAATACTCTTCATCACTATCAAACTGAGACAGCAATGGCCCATGGATTCACCAGTCTGCTTAATTGCGAGGATTCTGGAATAGAAATGAGAAGCAACAAAAACCAAGGGATAAGCAATGAGGAAGATGAGGATATCAATTACTGCACTGATGATGTCTTCTCCTCCTTTCTGAATTCATTGATAAACGAAGAAGCTTTCGCCAACCAGAATCAAATGCAACAGCAGACCAATGTGACTGCACAAGCCGATGCATTGGTTTCAGTTACTGCAACAACTTTTGGCCTTGTCCAAGGCTGGGAATCTCCCATCATGTCTTCAAATTTCAACCAAAATGACCCCAATAGGGTTAAAGATCATCTCAACTAGCGTCTTCTGAAGCGTCAGCTTTCATTATGAAATTGCAGCTGATTAGCTTGATATAGTATTGTAGGGTTTGGTTTTTTTATTTTATTTTTTTATTTCTGTGTATGTTATATTCTCTATTCTTGTTCCACTTAGTCATCCTATTATTTCCATTTTGTTGTGTTTGCAGATATATATGTATCACTGTAAGCTAAGATATAAGTGGAGCAATGTATTGATACAAACTTGTGTCATTGTGTGTGATATGTATTTTCGTTTACGTAATTAAAATATCTAAGCTTATTTCATAAAATTCCTTTCATTTGTTAACTTCAGCTTAATTATTTCTTGACTTCTCCTTCCATCAATTATCTACAGCCTTGATTGTTCCACTAATGGCAAAGTTTCAAGAGGTGAAATACATCAGACATTTTGTTAATTTAATTAGCAATTATAATGGATTAGGAGATAACGAAAGACAAATGCACCCAACGATGCAGTAGAGTATTTTTAAGTAGCTCATATATAATCATGTAGAACATTACCGAGGAGGAAAGAAACACATGTAAGTTGCATTAATTGCAACATATGCTGTGTGTTACGGTGGAGACTTATGGTTGTGGTGATGACTTTGTTTCATATATGCTTTATGCTTATGGCGTGAGTTGTCTGCAAACTTAATTATAGGATGCAAATTTAGCTTTTATGCGTATTTATGTCGATAGAATATTACTGGGTTTTCATCTATATGGTCTGTTTTGATCATACTTTTGGTTCTAGTTGAAGTTTTGTATAAGTTTCTATGATACTTAATAAAATAACTAGATTGGATTAAGAAAAAAGTTGCAACATATGTTGTAGGTGTAAATTTACGAATGAGATGAATTATGTCTCGGAGAAGAATTTTAACACATATGTTTTGATGTTCTAGCTAGCTAGATGCAAGTGTCATGTCAAGTGTTTTTAAAAAAATAAGTAAGATGCTCCAATTTCACATTGGAGATGTAGAAGGATTTTGAAAAGTTTATGGACGTGAGCATTGTAGTTAGCCTTTTGGAAAGGGAGTAATAGTCTTGTAATAAAGTGATGTTAGAACAGACCTAAAAAAGTAGTTGAATTGAGTGGAAGAGAATGTCATGCCAAGTATTTCAACAAAAGTAGACAAGGTGTTTCAATCCTACATTGAGCAAGTAGGAAACTTTTAAAAAACACATAATTTTTGGGAGAGAGAATAATAGTCTCATGACACAAAGACAGCGTACATGCTATTTTCTTAGCTTCTCATTATCCTTGAGTCATATTGGCTTGGATTTGTTTTTCTTTTTATGATGCACTTAAGGGTTTTCACCTTTTATCCTTTGAGTGCCGTAGCTTTAATAAGAAAAAATTATGCATAGAAGAATATGGCTAATGGGGTTGTAGTGACTTTGGCGAGTTTTGGGCAAGATTCTGATGAATATCACAAACTTGGAAAGAACAACATACAATCATACTGCTAAGCTACTGAGATGTTCAATAGTCAAAGTTAAACAGGAAATACGGTTGCATCAATAACCTACATCATAATGTTGTGTTCTTTGCCCGTATGTGTATGATTTATCTACAAAATGTCCTCAACTCATTACTATATATATATTCAATATTTGATTACTCAGGAATTATTTTTGGTATATATACATAACTGTCTGGTATTGTGCTACTGTAGAGTACATTACTTCTACACGTCGAGAGAATTGACTGAAGACAAAGTAAATTGTTTGTAGTAGAATATTGGCGACTAGAGCTATAACATATTTGACTGTAGGACAAGCTAAGTTTTGATTTCTCAAGAGCTTGCAATCCATTATCTTACAAGTTTCTGCTTAATTTTTTGTGGATGCTTACGTTACGTGTGAATTGTTAAGGAGCAGTTTGAAAATGTCATCTTATATATCTTGGTATAATTGGTTCGAGTCCACCAGTATCATATGTTATCTGCCATTGTTTTCTCTAATGCAAGACTTTGTTTAATGGATGGCATAATGATGAGTAGACATCTATCTAGCTAGATGTCAAACTAAGGGGTAAGGCTCATGATGATAGCCAAATAATTTGCAAGTACACAACAGTGAACACTCTTGAACATTTTTAGTGATTAGTAGTATCTGAAAGAGTGAAGCATTACCAAAAGGCTAAAAGACACTTGGTTTGGTCACTTAACTGCATAGTACGTAAGTACATAGAATTTTAATGCAGTAAAACAAGAGCCTGGTTTGTGTAAATATAGCCCAAGTATTCTTCGAACACTAATTTCTTCCATCAAAAAGGTGTGTATATACATAGCACCAAGTCGTTGTTAAGATTTTCCTAGTCTAGACATTTACGATCCTTCTTAACACTTGTTGCCTCATTAAAATTCATTTCGTTTTGACCCAAAGTTTCAATGATCTTGTAAAGATGTTGCCAATATATTTTTCTTTTAGTGTGATGAAGGAAAAATGGCTCCTTGTTGTTAGTGCTACTCTTTGGTCAATTTGGTTAGCAAGAAATGATTTGCTATTTACTGCAAAGGAATGGATAAGAAAGAAGTGGTGTGAGAGCTAAATATTGGATTAATGTCTTAGAGAAGGATATTGTCGTGGATGAGGTAGGTTGGTGGACAATGCCGTGGCTTTCCAGTAGACCACTTATCGGTAAGGACTCGAAAAGGGCTGTTTGCATCCCTCCAAGAGATGATGAGCTGAAGCTCAACGTGGATGGCTTGATTAGAGGAAAGGTAGGTCTGGCCAGGTGTGGTGGTGTTCTTAGAGATAAAGATGGGAATGTGGTGGGGATTCTCTTTGGAATAATCCAACAATGCACAAGTCTTGGCTATATCAGGACAGCTCTTGACTTGTTCATCATATCCTCCTAGGGAGGCTTAAAGTCTCTGGTTATCTAATATATACAACTCTAGTGTGGCTCTCTCATGGGTAAACAACACAACAACTAGACCTTTCGCGTCGTACCTTTTAAGGAAGCAAACACTTGTGCAGAATCTTGTGTTTGTGTTTGTTCATCACATTAAGGTCTTGTATTTGTCTGTTGTATATTTTGTTCTGTAAGGGGTGACAAGGAGCTTGTTGGTATTTCCAATATGTTGCAGCCTAAGGGGTTCATGTCTATATATGAGGTGATTTGTTTCTTTTTTTTTTTTCTTAAGCTTCTATGAGGTGTTTTGTATCATTCATTTGAGAATTGTAAGTCTCCTAAACAGCCTATATAAGTCTTATAAATTTGAGAATTACCTAAGTCGTATATATATTTTATGGTAAATCCTAGTTCCACAGTCTTATGTCAAGGTAGTAAAGTGTTCTAAATCAGTAATAGATACTACTTTTGTTCTATTTTCTTTGTTTTTATCTGATTTTCATAACATTTAAAAGAAAAAGTGGGCTTTAATTAGTATATTTTGTATTAAGAATTTTACATATTTTTATAAGATTGATGTTTAACAATTTTCAACATCAAAAAAATGAAAAATAAATTCACAATATATATATATATATATATATATATATATATATATATATATAAGAGTATATGAAATGTTTGATAGCGCAATCAAGCAGTATGTAAGTAAACAATCATAACTAGTTGTCAAGGGAACCAACTTACTTGTACTATAAGGCCTCATGAGTTGGATATCTACAGTATACTTGTTGTTGTATTATAGCTGCTTCCTCCTCATTCCTGAATTTGATCACAAATATTTTCATACATTAAGTTCTATATATCTATATAAATAAATAAACTAAATGTAAATATTTTTTCTCTATCAATTATCTCAAAAAGTTGAATAAGTTACATAAATAACTATATGAAATCCGATAACTCTAACAAATTGCATCCAATCAAGAAAAAAAAAATAACGTAACTATCGCATAAATTATCATATAAATTATCACATCAATCAAAATAAAAAACTTCAAGCTTTTAGGTGTCTTTTTCATCTAAAAATTTTTCAAAAAATATACCTACAGCGTATAACCGTTTATATGACAACTATTATTTTTTTCTATCATTAGGTTGGATGGAATCTGTTAAAATAACCAGATCATTTTATAATATAACTAGCAAATTTTAATGACCTATTTGGGACAACTTAAAACGCTATGGTCAAAATAAGAATTTTGTGAAACTTCAATGACCATTGGTGTAATTTACTCCAAAAGAAAGCATCTTTATATTGAGAACTTGATTTGGGGCAGGCAAGGCCTTCTGCGGCTCAGCCTGGTTTCAAGTTAATTAGGGCTTAAGCCCTCAGACTAGACTCACAGGTGGGCTTCTGTTAGGCATGTGGCCCATTTTGAGTATTCCTACCTTCTTCACAACAAGCGCCCGACCCAAGTGTTGTGCTTGCATTTTTACTTTGTTCTACACTAAGCTAAAGTTTTTTTTTATTATTATTATTATTAAAGAAAGAGAGATTTAAACTTTGCTCTTTAAGTAAGGATTATATATTAATCAATAAACTAAATGCTTGAGTGCTACACTAAGTTAAAGTTAATAGTTAAACTAACTAGATAAACACGTGATTGTTTAATTGAATTTGAACCAATAAAAATAAGTATATAAATTTTTTCATATAAATGAAATGAATGTTAGAGAATATAGGTGTATACGTTACCGATGACACTGATTTATCCACAAAGAAAAGTTTTACATTTGGATTGACAAGAATTTAATTTGTATTATTTATATATATAAGCAAAGGTTAGACTACAGTTGCGATCATAAAGAATATAAACATGAAGTTAGGTTGACTCAACACCCAAAATATATATAAATATATCTGACCCTCAACTAGTCTTAAACTACCAGTCTTTGAGATTGGTAGCTGGTTGAATCGTGGTATCCAAAGTTTGTATGGTTTGACCTCTTATTTCTCTCAATTTTTTCTATCTATTCTTCCACTCTAAACGAACCGTTCCACATTTCCACTTTAATTCAAAAAACAACCATAAGTCCTAACAGTCAACCCTTGTCCCTATACTATTCAAAGTATATATAAATAATGTGGTTGCATGAGATATATATATATATATATATATATAAAGGATCTCCTAATAAATAATAAATAGACTTGCGAATTTATCATGTCTGACATATAGATTTAGGAATGAAAGGAAATTATTCTCCTCCGCGCCCACCCCCAAAAAAAAAAAAAAACATGCTGAGAAAAGTTTTAATCAGTCCAATAATTATATCTCATGTTCAACTTCTAGCTTTTTCTTCCATGTAAAATCAATTTAACCAGACAAATATCACATCCGTCTCATAATCATGTTTTATATTTTTTTGGTAATTATAACCTAAACCTTTTTGCTTCGACTACATCAAATCATATCATATATCATTGTGCATCACAAAATATAATAATTAAAAATGTTGGCAGTTTAATCTACTTCCTAATTACCCATCCCCATGCATGCATTTACCATATTTATAAGTTTTCACAACCTACTCTTCTTATTTCCTTTCCTATATTTATTGAAATTAAATTTTCTCACACTAATTTAAGAGCATATTACACACTGACATATGATTTCCTATCTGGTATATGGATACTTCTTTCTTACTACATTTTTATTGAAAGATTATTATCATATACACCACGTCGATAATAAAATTTTAAATTTCACAAAAAAAAAAAAATTTAACACATATACAATAACTAAATGTATAAAAATATTAAAATTTTAAAACCCCACAGCAATTTATATTTTAACTTGAGATTTAAAGTGAGGCTGCAAATAGAGTTTCTAACCTTGAGTCTTGGTGATATTCATATACTCTTGTCTTGTACCAAGATATAATGTTATAACATAACTATATAATGTTGGAGAGTAGAATAGTTATATTCAGTATTCATTATCTTCCCCCACCCTTTCTATACGCAATAAATATATAAGGAAATAGGATTATTACTAGTTCTATTATTCAAACCTACCCTTCTCGATCATCTCTCTCCATTTTCTTGAAAATCACAAATGCAAATAGGGAATTCCTAAACTGGAATTGTTAAAAGCTCTGCATATGCAGCTGCACTACGTATTGGTTTGGCAACATTAGGTACAGTCTCTGTCAACGATTCAACCTTGAACGTATAGCACAACTGAGAAACACTAGGAAAGATATGATCATGCTGTAATCGAGATGGAGACATTAACGTATGGTGCTATACTTTTTATATGGGAACAAAAGGCCCTATAAGTTTCATTGTTGTTCCGATCTTAAACAATATTTTGCAGTTTTTGCATCAACATAACTCTAAGAACAACACTAATGCAGATAACAAGAGGCCTGGAAAGCCTCTCGAGTGGGAAGTCTATCAGGCCTGACCGGTTAAAGGAATGTTAGGTGTTGGTTTTTACGAAGAAAAACAGAGCGACAAGCACCCAACTAGTACAAGTTTTGTAAAAAATATTTGACATTATATATGTAATCTCCAACAAATTAATTCAGCAACCACAATGTTATTCACATATTGTAACCATACCAAACAGATGGAGTCTTTAAAAGGAAAACGAATGACTTAAGTCTAACCTGAAAACTTTGTGCTGGAAGAGTCGTCCAAGGCGGTTCCTGCTTTCCTGAGCAGAATGCATTGGCATGATATTGGTGAAACGATGATAAAAAAAAATGGGGTCAAGAAGATCTTTGCAATGTAGACTTAGAATAAAGCAGAAAAGAAAAGAGTATGAGAACAGAAGAAGAGATTCTGAAGTTCTTTTGTATCAGAAAAAAAGAAGCAGACTTAATAGTTATTTATGTGACCACTCATGCTTTGTATAGACTTATGAAAAAAATATGAATGAATAAGGTGTACGTAAGGATAGAAAGGACAGGTGTAGGTTTCATGTTGGACGATTGGAGATATTTGTGCCCAATTGAGAGAGGTAAAATGGGCATGAGCCTTCAAGTTGAAGGGTACGTGTGGGATTGAATGGTAGATTTTGATTTTGAGAAAACCGGTTGAGCAGGTTGTTTGGGGCCGTCGGTGTGGACCAACCAAACGTTCTAACCAGCAAAACAAAAAGGGTCTGAAAATGTTAGACAGGAGCATCACCAACCTTTCTTTTGTGCTTTCCAAGACTAATAAGTACCACTTGATCTTACTATGTTTTATTATTATTATTACTCTCAAACTCCACAACGGTCCCGTCAGACGGAGAGCGTATCTAGCAATTGGGCCCAAACCACTTTTGGTTCGTGGGGGGATGGGTGACGTTGTTATTATTGGGTTGGAACTCTCGAAGCAACAAGTGCATGGTCAAAGAGAAGTGAAAAATGCATATTGCTAGGGGATGATGATCATATGCATGATATATTGCCTAAAAAAGTCTTTTTCTTTTAAGAAAAGACGTCACTTTACCGTATTAAAAACATATATCTTCTTTGCGAATAAGTTACAAAATAGTGATGGAATCCAGATTATTCGTTATGAGAAAGATGAATAAGAGATAAGACGATCATGAGATTTTAAAATAATAAAATTTGAAAAAATAATTCTATTGTAATAGGTTTTACCTTAATTTCTAAATATATTAAAATTAATTATTAATTAATTGTTATGAGATATTTTGAATAAAATTACAAAATTTTAAAACTTTTGAAAGATAAGATCTGCATTAACCTCCATTCATTCCGCCATTGTCTTAAAGAATCCCTATATCTCTAATGCTCGAGATTTTGACTCAAATTCAAGTAGGTTATTGAAAATTTTAATTATAATTATAGATAATTAAGTTTATATAAAAAGTTACACTTTTTGATATTCTAATTAAAAATAATATACATAATATATGTTACTTGAACTTTCAAAAAGAATACGAAGTTTGCTCATGGACACCATTAGGTCATTAACACAAAGCCTATAAGAACGTGTCACGTGTGATTTTATACATTAAATTAAGTTTATTAAAATTATTTTGTCATCGTGGAGGACATGTATCACATACTAATTATTGGCTTTATTGACTTTTTTTTAAAAATTTAATATAATCAATTTTGTTTTTTGTTCTAAGAAGATGATTTTTTTTTTACTTTAAAAATTACTTTTTTCTTTTTCTTTGAAAATTGAAAAATAAAAGAAAATGAAATTACAATTATGATTGTTTCTTTTTTTTTTTATTTTGATAAATTAAATCTCTATGTTTTAGTAAATTAATGTCGTGACAAATTACATGACATTAAAATTTATTGTCGAACTGAATAAACATCATTAAATTCATGTCGTGACTTTAAATTTTATTGTGTAACTGAAAATATGACACATCAACGCAAAAGATTTTTTCTTTTTTCGGTCAACAACACTAGAATCTAATTGGTCACACTAAAATCAAGTTCAGCCACCCACCCAGCCAGGTAGGGCTGTTAGGGCATTAGCCCATTGTTACAGTGAATGGGTGAGCTCTGAAATGTGGCGTTGTAGAGCAATAACGGAGGTGGTGGAAGGAAGTGGGTAGGCGAATTCAAACAAACGTGATACGGGGTCCGTTAAAGGAGTTAGGTGCCTCGGGCTGTGTGCAAAAATGGACAAAATATTGTTATTTGATAGTTGAAACTTGAAACGCGTAACCACGGAAATGAAATGAGCGAGTGAATAGCAGCAGAGTATTGATTGGATTTTCCAGGGAAGCGAAGGTGTCGAAAGCCAAAAGTGAAAATGGCGACAGTGAAGAACGGGCAGGTAGTGTTGAAAGGGTACATAGAGGGAGCACCAAAAAAGGACGACATGGAGATGAAGATTGGGACAGTGGAGCTCAAGGCACCCAAAGGCTCAGGTGCTCTTCTAGTCAAGAATCTCTATCTCTCTTGTGACCCTTACATGAGAGCTCGCATGCGTAATTTCCATGGTTCTTACATCCAACCTTTTGTCCCTGGTCAGGTATTCTCTTCTACTGAGATAAAGGACTCAATGTTCCACATTTTCAACTTAGCGACATTTTTATTTTCATTTTTTGATGATTGAAGCCCATCGAAGGATTTGGAGTGGCAAAAGTCTTGGATTCTGATAATCCAAATTTCAAGCCAGGAGATTTCATTTCGGGATTCACTTGTTGGGAAGAGTATAGCTTGATTCACAATACTTCACAATTGAGAAAGATTCAACCAGATGATTCTATCCCTCTCTCCTACCACTTGGGTCTTCTTGGTATTGCTCCTTTCTTACGCAATCTATTATGTTCTGACAGGATTGATTATATATGAACGTATTGCCGTGTCTGGAATTCTTCCTTTCATACATAGTTTAGCATTTTTAGTTCAGCCAATACCTTGTCTGATGGTGACAACTAGAGCTTGTTTGTCTAACGGAAAGTGGAAACTATTTGGTTTGAAGTTTTGCTTTCTTGACTTGATAACACAAATGCCTATGATCGATTTTTGCTTTACAAATCTCTTTGCTGTAAACCTTCAAGAGTTGTGCTTCTTGACTATTATTTTATCTGCTTCAAGGTTTTTTTCTCCATGAATAGGCCACTGCAGCCACTCACTAGATTTCTGCGCGTTAAGACCTATAGTTCTTGTGGCTGACCAAAGAAAATTATGATAGAAAGAATCAGAGAGAGAACATTTTCTCTATTAATAGTTGGATTTATAACTCTATTCAAACTAGAATTAATAACCTACAACATGAAGTAAAGTAGAAGTTCTGATGTTTAGTCTAGGTTTGTGTCCTAGATGGGTAGATTAAATTATTTGGAAGCCTTCCTATGGAGTTAGAATGTTCAAGAGTCATACCTACATGGATTTGAGGCCTGGTATCTGACATCACTATGTCAGGGTAAGGTGAAAAATCCACGTGACATAGGCTTGCCTGTCTTTTGTATCTAGCTTTTAACTCTTTTTTTAACTTCTGATAAGGATTATTTATTTCTCTTCTGTTTTTTTCCAGAAGCTTAAATTTCGAGATTTGAAATTTCTCTAATGACATGAACTAACGTTGGCAATCATGCCTCAGTAACTACACTTATTTTACAGCTAATCAGTGTTCATGAATTAAGCTGTTCTTTGAAAAGTATGACCATTTGGGTTGTTAAGAAAGATGAGGTTTTCTAACTGTCAGCATGTCATGTGCAAAAATTTGTCTCCAATTTTCTGGTTCGCTTCCTCAACCCTATGTTTCATTACCACAATGAAGAAACAGACAATGTCATTTGCAAATCAAGTTATGCTGATAACCTGTTTAGTGTTTAATTTACTCAGATAGAGCTAACTTGTTTATTTGACCAAGGGCCTCTGTACCAACGGGATATTAATTTCTTCTGTTGTTGGAAAGGGTAGTATATTAGACCCAGTTATCTGCATTTGCAGATGCATGCTGGTGCACTGTTGCCTCTAGCCTGTTCAAGGATCACCTAAACATCAAAAGCAATGGCTTGCTAATTAATTTACCCTGCATGGAGTAAAGTTGAACTTCTTTCACTTGCTAAAAGGGAAAGTGCAAAATTGGATTGCAAAGCCCTAGACTTTAGTTCAAATTGAAACTGCATTAGCTCTTACTTCTTTGGCATCATAAACAATCCAGCATAAAGCAGACTCCCACATTCTCTATGCTTACAGGTTTCTATTTTTTTTTTTTTTTGCAACTTTGAGCTGGTCTAGCCACTAACTGAATGAAAATTTACTTATTTTGGAGCGCAACTTGCATAAGAAAAAATGAGCATAGTTATGAATTTACTGGCATGATTAGCATAAATCTCAAGTAGAGGTAGTCTATATTGCTTTTAGCAGGCAATGCTAATAGGAATTTTGTGCTTCTCATTTGCCTATTTGTTCCTGCAAATGTTTCTCTCAGAGCTCCTTGCAATGGAAAAAGAAAAAAAAAATGTCATTTATGTAGAAATATTAAGTAGCTAGAATATTAGAGTGTCTTTCTTTTTCTGGATAAAAAAAAATTGATTAAATTCCTGAATGTTAAATGACCAGAAAAAAAGAAGAAACCCACAAATCTGCTAATTATGATCAAGAGATTAAGAGAAACAAAACTGACAAAACAAAAAGAACATCTTAAGTACACTACTGCATTGTAGTTTGTGTCTGATAGTTGTCCAATCAAGAGTTTTATATTTATGTAGGCTACATCTGATGCTTTTTTAGAATCTTGAGTTCCTTTTTCTTCCAAATATGCTTGCTGTGCACAGATCATGCACCTTTCTATTGTTGATTGTTATTCTGTTAATTTGGGTTTTGTTGATCTGGTGACATATTTAGGTGCTTTGTCTAGTTTTTGTATGTAAGAGGAAGCATTAGGTCAAGCTTTTCCTAACTAGTCTTGAATGGAACAACTGGGGACTATATTTTTGACCAGTAACCCTGTTCAAGAAGATGCTATTTGCTTGTTTGTCTGGTAGTCCAAACCAACAAGTAAGATAAAAGATGTTTGCAGTGTTGCCTGAAACTTATGTCTTTGCAAATCAAATAGCTGAGTTTATGACAAAGGGCATATAATTGATTTTTCTTAATAATGTTTTAAGCCATTGCTGATTTAGAAATTTTATGCAGGTATGCCAGGTTTTACTGCTTATGCTGGATTTTATGAGATCTGCAGCCCAAAGAAAGGGGAATGTGTTTTTGTCTCTGCAGCTTCAGGAGCTGTTGGCCAGCTTGTTGGCCAACTTGCCAAGTTACATGGCTGCTATGTAGTTGGAAGTGCTGGGAGTAGCCAAAAGGTGAGTTTCTTTTTTACAAAATTGTGCCTATGTTGAATTCAAATAATTCTCATTCATTAACAATTAAACAATGATAATACAAGAAGAACTGATGCAAGAAAAGCAATGATTTTGGTGTATAGGTTGATCTTCTCAAGAACAAGCTTGGATTTGATGAAGCTTTTAACTACAAAGAGGAGACAGATCTAGATGCTGCTTTGAAAAGGTCAGTAATAAGACTTTCCGAATAAAATTTCCCAAAATACTAATTTTGCTACCAGATGTCAACAAAGGATATATTTGAATTAGCCTTTTTTTAATTATTCCTGTTTTTAAGTGATACATCTTTAGCAGAAATAGTATGATGCCCTAACCTATAAGTTTTTGAATTCAATGGAGTTGCCAATATTTTGGGGAATCTCATGTACATATTCTAGGTATTAGAGGTGGCAAGTGAGTCTTTGGGTCCAAGTAATTTCGGGTTTAGATTCGCTTCAGGTTGGGTCGTTTTGTTTATAGGTCATATATTAAGAAATAGGCTCCGAGGCCACATTAACATTCCACATAGACTAATGTATTTAATAATTTTCTTTTTAATTATATTCATATATTTATTAATTAGAAAGGAAACAAAATCCATTGGTTGGAAATAGAATAGAATTACAATGCAAGCTTTTCTTTCAGTACGTAGAGAGCACTACTAACAGTAGATAATATTAATAAAAGAGTATTATTTATTAAAATAACTTAACACCATTAGTTAGTAAAATTGGTCTATCTTTATATTTAGGAATTAGAAATGTATCAATTTGATTAAAAAGATTCAATTGGAATTCTAAATTCTAGTAAAAATTGTTAAATGAAAGTACTAATACCATGCTTTAAAAAGACAAAAAAAAAAAAATAAATAAAGAAGGAAAGCTTAATTAGTCTAATTGGTTAAGTAAACTACTTAGTTACTCTACAAATCATGATAATTAAAATTAATTGAGATAATGTTGATCTAATTTTGATATTTGGCTATTTGGACATTAATGGAGAATGAAACTACATTGGCTAGGTTTCAACTTTTACCACTTGAGTACTAATATTATGGAGTAAAATGCAAAAATCATCTGTGGCATTTGTGTGATATTTCAGTTTTATTTGTGAATTATAATATTCAATTTTTGGAGCTGTGACTTTTGAAAAAGTTTCAAATCCATCCATTCTGCTAACCACCATTAAAAATTGATGCTATATGCTACCTTAGTGCCACATGGGCATTGACATGGCATATATCCCTACCAAAAAAGTTAAACAAATTCACCTTTTTTTTGCCATGTGAACATCCAATTGTGTTAGGTCACCTATGTTTTGTCACGTGGCGTTGAGGTGATAGATTCTATCATTTTAATGGAAGGGTGATGGAATGGACAAATATGAAATGTTTTTAAAAAGTCCCAAATCCAAAATTTGAGTTATAAAATGGTAGATAGAAATGAAATATTGTCCAAAGGTCATACATGTTTGATGCAATCACTCAACTTTATGTATAATCATAAAGTATTTAAATTATAGTTAGAAAAGACAACTAGGTTTTATTGGTTAATACAACTAATTATTCTAATACTTGTAACTTGTAAGAAATCAAAATATATTTAGATTAAATTGAACTAATATTACTAATCTACTTTTAAGTGTATTTGAGTTTATAATAAGTAGTTATTTTATTTGTATCTTGATTTTATTTTTATAAATAATAATAAATTATTCAAATTTAAAGTTAAATTCGTTAAATGAGTTTTTAATATTTTTCGTCCGTAAAAATAAAAAAAGTGGCAGGGCTAAGAAAGAGTGAGAGCCAGAAATGCTGAAAACAAAAAACCTACAACCTAGAAAGAAACTCTCTCTCCCTCCCAATAAGCCAAAATAAAAATGTAAAAGTTGAAAGAAATAGTTAGAGCTGATATGTCTAAAGCCCAGATAAGCAAAAAGAATCACCCTTTTGCCACATTGAAATCCTTTGTTATACGAGACTTAGTAGGTTCTTTACGTGTTGATAATAATATAAATTATAATTCATTACTGATTAGATTTTAGTTTAAATCAAGTAATTGACATTCATCATCAATTTATAAAATTGATTAAGTCATATTTATAAGTCAAGATTTATACCTAACAATGTATCATGACTATCTAAATATTAAGAGAGGCAAAGAGGTTTGACTGAACCTTTTGGTGTTCAATCCTTCACCATCTAATATCTAGATAAGACATAGAGCATGGTGCAGTGTTTACTTTATAATTGTTTTTGTCATTTTAGTTTTTGAAGCTTTTCTTAACTTCTTAATGAAATTCGAATTACCCTTTTTTTTTTGGAATCTTCGTTTCACCTTGGCCAAGGATTTCCTTGAGTTAAAAGACATGTCAAAAAACAATGGAATATCTCCCTTAAATCATTTAGGGTGATGTATTTTTTATTTATCATTCATTTATTTTCATGTGGTTCATGTTTTACTCAACATGTACTTTATTGCATATCCGTGGTTCAGACTACCTAAGATAATATCAAAGTATAACAATTCTCAAATACGATAACTGACGATCTTCAAGTTTAAGGATCAATTACACGACTAACACATGAGAATGTTTCAATATACACTTGAATAATAATATCAAATGAAATTCTCACAAATAGTCATGTTCAATGAACTTTTTCTTGTAACAAGTAACCATTTGTTAGTTTCAAGTATCCAACATTTCCATTTATGAAACCGATGCTTACTTCATAAGTAATAGATATCCATTCTCTAAAAGTTTAGTGGACACTTGAAAACATCACATCACTACACACCCTTAAATGCACTTTTATCCGAAGTGTTTCTTCACTAGGAATAGCTTTGTAGTAAATGACTTTTCTTCTGCGTTTGTCCCTGTAATTTAACAGATGAAGTTACTTTGAAATGCCTCATAATTAATACCTAAATCTCTAGACAGGTACTTCCCACAAGGCATTGATATCTACTTTGACAATGTTGGCGGGGCCATGTTGGATGCAGCATTACTAAATATGCAGGTTCATGGCCGTATAGCAGTTTGTGGAATGGTGTCACTACATAGCTACTCTGATCCAAAGGGAATCCACAATTTGTTTTGTCTTGTAACCAAGCGCATCAAGATGCAAGGATTCTTGCAAAGCGATTACATGCATAAGTTCCCACAATTTTTGGAACATGTCACTGACAGCTACAAACAAGGGAAGATTGTGTACATTGAAGATATGACTGAAGGATTAGAAACTGCTCCTGCTGCTTTTGTTGGACTATTCTCCGGTAAAAATATTGGGAAGCAGGTCGTATGTGTAGCCCGAGAATGACTCTTCTGAACAGGTTGCATTGGTTTAGGGATGGACAAACTCAAGTTGTAGCAGCTGTGATGCTTTTGTGCCTTTTATTGAACTTTTTGTATTTCACTTGTCTGGTGCTTGTCTGGGCAAGTTTTTTTTTTTTCAAAAAATAAAATAATGCTCAAACTGACCCCTTTATTAAGGATTTGTTTGTTTTGACGTACAATATTTTTTAAAAAACGTTTCAAGACTTATATTGGTTGAAAGATGAAAAATTAATATCAAATGGTCAACGGGAAAAACACTCGTTGATCATGTAAAATGTCTTATGTTTTTCAAAACCATAAGACATTTTTCGAAGAACAAAAAAACAACATTTTATACTAAGTTTAGGAATATAAGTTTGATAAATATTAATATTTAACTTAAAATATTAAAATATTAAAAAAATATTTAATTTAAATAAGTTTAAAATATTAATTTTTAAATTATTCAACACTATTAAAATTAAAAAAATATATTTTTTAATGAAATCTTTCAAAACAAATAAAATTTTTATTTATAAATTGTATAAATCTTACTAATAATTATAATAAAAATATTTCAATACTTGTTATTTGATGAATACACTTATAAATATAGACTTTTGATGTCTTATACAATTGACAAATATTTATATTTTTAGAGTGTTATGTAAAAAGGTGGTGTGACGATTTTTTTTTTTAAAATTGGAGCTTAGTTTCATTGTAGATATGTGGTTAAATGTTTTAGAAAATATCATTATTGATTGTCTATTTTCATATACATTCCTAATTTTGATATCAAATTAGTGAAAGTCAAATGTGACCATTGTTTTATAATCAACTTCTATTTATCATTTTAACATCCAAATAACTCCACTATGATGGTGGAAAATATTTTCCATAGGATGATCCAAAGAACAGAAAATGTTTTTGATAATTTATCCAAACAACAAAAAATATTAAATTTTACTATAAAATGTTTTACACAAAATTTTATTTCAACAAGTCACTTTCTGATTATAAAATGAACCCTGAATTGGGGTTTCAAATTTACCCCTTTACTTGGTGCAATGTTATCACTTCAATTCAGACTGGAGTGCTGCTCGTGTGATGCGCTTGAGCAACATGTATAATTTCTTGAACAAAATGAGAATAACATAGCATGATTTTTTATTTAATGGACATGGAAATAGCATAATTTAGTAATAAATATAGACATAAATAAAATATTTTATCTACTGACAAATGTAATCCACCAATGTATTATTTAAAATATACTATAAAGTTCTCTTGGTTTAATTGAAAATTTTCAAAACTACAATTAATCACAACTTTTTCAATAAGTATAATCTTAAAGAGAAAGTAAGGTATAATAGAATTTAAAATTTATTCAATTGATCTCAATTTGTGTTTAATAAGGCATAATATATAATAATCTAAATAAGTTCAAAATATCATGCTCTTCACATAAGAAAGAATGCTATGTAAAAAAAAAATTACCTCGTATCTAGTCACAACTATCCAACATTTGAATAACTATATATGTAAGTTGGTACTAAATAGAAGGTATCTTAAAAATATAATAATTGAACAAAGCAATTTAAAAAGGTCAGAAAGGAAAATAAAAAGAATTAACCATGTTAGGATGTTAGTTCAAAAGATAAACCTTAAGAGGGTAGTGAATTGAGTATTTAAAAAAAAAATTTTGTAGAGCCTTTGAGGAAAAATTAATCTTAAGTAAGATAAGGATGAAAACCTCTTTGAAACTTAAGAATGAAGAGTTATTGAAACCTTTTTGCAAGTGGTTGTAAAATGATTTTAGGAAATCAAAGAACAAGAAAAAGAAATTTCAACAAACAAGTAGAAGACACAAGATTTATAGAGGTTCGGCTTCGAGGCCTATGTCTTTTCCCTTGGCTCACCAAAGAGTTTAAAATCCACTATAAAAACTACCTTTTCAAAGGCTCAAGCATAACCTTTTCAATGTATTGCCTTATATGGATCAAGGACAATCTTTCAATATAATGCCTTTTATAGATCAAGTACTACCTTCCAATACACTGCTTTTTAGGAATCAAGCACCTATCTGCCTTTTACTTATGTTAATGTATAACCTCTTACAATAACTCTACGTTTCTAGCGTAAGTTATAATATTCACAAAGGATTATAAGATAATGAAGATGAAAGCTTAAATGCCTTTAGATAGGCTGAATGAAGCTGTAATACAAAGAGAAAATGAAAGCTTAACAAGAAAGTAATGAATACTTGATTTGAACAGTGATTTTCAAGGAATTTGATGTTGAAGCTTTCACTCTTGCTTAGGAATTCTTCTCTTGGCGTTCTCTCTCTTCCAAAGTGTTTTTCATACCTCTATTTATAGGTATGTGCTTTATCATAGTCGTTCAAAGATATGAGTTCAAAAATATGTCCATTATTCATTTCTTGTTCTGGCTTGTCTGATATGAGGTATTGATACCTATGACACGAGTCTCAATACTTTAATTGCCAGTTTCAACTGAGGTCTCGATACCTCTGTTATATGTCTCGATACTTGTTCATCCTTGGCAATTTTCAAACTGAACCATGTCTTGATACTTTTGTCCCTTAGTCTCCATACATAGTAGCTTGCTCTATCAAAAACCATGTTTGGATATGATGTCTGGATACTTGGTAAAAAGGTCTCGATACTTTGACACTTACTCTTCAGAATTTGAAGTTCAAAGAATAAGGTCTCGATACTTTATCAAAAAGTCTCCATCACATCTCATTTCTTGGAGGGATCATGACTGACGCATAGACCTAGACGAGAATAACTCGTTAGGCCCAAGCAAGCCTCTTGCCATAACATCATTAAACATTCATCATTTCATGCGGAAGCATTTTATAACATCAATTTACCTGTAAAATCATCATGCATGCATTCATAATACCCATTATACAATTAAGAAATTTCTCAGACTTAATAGTATAAGCTCAAGCATTTGATACACACACACAGCAACGAGTGCCACTATCACAGTACACAATATCACTATCATCAATAACACCCTCAAGGGTTCATATAGGCTTTTGAGCCATCATCATAATATCATACATAAAGTTATCTATGTAAAATGTCAAACATAGGCCACATTAACATAACATGTTCGAAATCCATAAATACAAGCAAATCCAAAAATATAAACATATGATCGACTCATCAATGGAGCGTGATCGACCCTTTAGGCATCAAATGGCTATTAGACACCTATTAAAAAATGAAGATCAGATACTAGTATCCATAACACTGGCTGCTATCAAAATGTTATCACTGATTTGCAACAAAATAAATGAAAAAAATAACGTGTAAGTCACAAAGACTTCGTGAGTGGATATGAGAAGGGGACAAATTAGAGGATAAGAGTGTCTCATAAACATGCACTTATAATCTCATGCCAATTATCATCAATTTAAACTTTAATCTTATGAACCATGGTGTTTAAACACGTTGTAATAGCATATATGACATAAACAAGTGTGAATAACCACTAGAAAACCTTTTTACCCTTAAAAAGCTTTCAAATAAGTTAATACATTAAATTATAGAACTCATATATCGATAGATGATGAACATCTATCGATAGATTGGAAGCAAAATGCTTCATGTGGCATTCTACATGCTATTTATCAATAGATGTTCTACATGTATCGATAGATAGCCTCAAAACCTCTGTTTTCTAAGAAAAATAGAGCAATTTTACCATTCCTTAAGTCCTCTTACCTCTTGGGACTATCTCTACGACTCATTTCATTTCTCTAATCACATACCCATGCCAACATTACGTATGGATCATAAACATTATTCAAAATGAACTTAACATGCAACATGTCTCAAAGATAACAAGCATTATCATTCCATTAACATTAAACTCACACATTGTGATGGAATAACCACCATCAACCTTGGATTGACAATGTACAACCCCATTGCACCTTGGGCGTTTATGATGCATCAGAAGAGTAAAGTCGTCACTACACCCCATGTGAGTGGAATCAATCGCACTCGTTAAGCTTTTGTGCTCATAGCATTTAATATGTAGAATGTCCATCACATACATGCTTATTCATCTCATAAGGTATATGAAATTTCACATCATATATACATCTCATGGTATTTCTTCATGCCTACTCTTTCATCATATTGTATGTAAAACATGCATTACATACATAATCTCATAGCATTTATAATGCTTCCTCAAACATCTCATGTAATATATAAAAAACACATCATATACATAAACATAATATCTTAGATAAAAATCATCATGCAAGCCATCACACATTTCATGCCTCAACATGTCTAGTATACACCTCATACATTCATGCATTAATCATAAATCATATCTCGTATCCATATTAGTTCGAAGATCGGAGTAATTGAATGGACTCAAACATAAGGTGCTTGTCCCCTGTTATTGAAAGCTACTACATAATATCATATTTACATACATAGTAGGTTGAAAACAATTTTTAAAATATTTTCCTCATCGACAAATAAATTTTTAGTTCATAAATATTTGGATAAAATCATATTCATCAATAAACCTTAAATCATTCTTCAACTTCACATATCAAAATAGTTTTGAAAGTGGTGTATCCATTTACCTTATAATAAGCTCGATTACAACTCTGATTTCGTGTAATCCGGTGCATTTTCAAGCATTCCCATCTCACAATATTCGTAACAATCAATTTCTAAACTAATAATCTCAGAATAATTAATCTAGCAACTTTCAAAATTTATTCGCTTTTGACTATAGCTACTTTCTCTCTTTAGACTAAGTTAGAAATGCATAAATCCTCTAAACTTATCTTAGATGAGCTTAGATGTTGAAGGAAATCACAAAAACCTTAGCTTTAATCCTCAACAGAAATTTTTTGGCAAAAATAATAAATTTCTAGCATTAAAAGTGTGAGCTTTAAAGGTTTTATAACATAAAAATGTCATTTTTAGCTTTAAACTTCAAAACTAAGATCAAAATAATCAAAAGCAATGATTTTTCATCAAAAATGGGTTGAAAGGGTTTTAGACAGGTTTTACTTCAAAAAACAGTTGAGGGTTAAAAAACCCTCATGTATTGGGTCATATTTATAGTTTGGGAAGTGAAAATATGCTTTTACCCTTTTTATTTTTGTGAAAATGGCATCATCTATCGATAGATGAGCTTTAAAACCCTTTTTGGAAGCTTTCTGCTTGCCATCTATCGATAGATATTTGGCCATCTATGGATAGATCTGCTCATCTATGCATAGATGTTTTTCAAGGTAGCTTTGATAAACTTTTCCTGAATTGTGTCTATTGATAGATGAAGAACATCTGTTGATAGATTAGGCCCAGAAAGCAAAAATAAACCTTAGAAACATCTCCAATTGAACTCCCTTTAACACCAAACTTTGTAAATCATCTTAATGCATCAAAACATGAATTTTTTTTAAGATCAAAACTTACTTTTGAACATTCCAAACACAAAAATCATCTCAAAATATTACACCATGAAATTTTCCATTCATAAAAACTAAATTTCAAGTTTTCAAAACACAATTTAACTTGCTCATCTAAAGATTTCTAACTTAGTAAATCTCACATTTGGGTGGGGTTTCATAGTCCCAATACTTTGACATTTGATCTTTAGAAGTTGAGGTCTAGACTTTAGAGATGAAGTCTCGATACATTGAAGCTTGGGTCTCTGTACTTTGGGACTTGCTCCCTGGAATCTAGCATCTTTGAAATGATGTCTCAATACTTGAACTCTAGGTCTTGATGCTTCAACACTTGTCTTCTGAACTTTGATTTTTCATGGGTGAAGTCTCAATACCTACCAGAGATGTCTCGATACTTCTTCTTCCTTAGTTAGGTTGTTTTTGAGGCATATTGATCTTGACGTCTCGATAAACACTTAATATGTTTTGATACCTTACCCATTTTAAGCTTATTTCAAGGCATTTTGAGCTTCAGACACTTAGTCATTTTTCATTTAAATGCTTATGGGTTTTGTGAAGTTTTAATACACTTAATCACTCACATTTTGTTCATTTGATTTTGTCATTTTAGAACAAAGATCAATTGTAAAGCTAACAATCTCTTTTTTTTTTATATGACAACACTTAATTAGCAAAATTGGTTTTAAGAAGCTCCCCTTAAGTTTTTAAACTTAAGCATATTTGAAAAAAGTAAAATTCCCCATCACTAAATGCTAAGTTTTGAAAAATTTAAGTGTATATGGGTGCAATTTGCTCAAAATATTTCTCCCTTTTTTGTTATATCAAAAAGAATGTAAAGGACAAATCATGATAAACCATATGGAGGATCAATTTAGAGCTATGGCACTAAATGAAATTGAAATATTCATAAGATAAAGTGGTAAGCATTAGATAATAATAATCCCGATATGAACAACTATAGAAGCAATATTATAAACAACCATCATTCATTCACAATAGATAATATTGAATCGTTTACAATCATTATATATGGCATTATAAACATTGAAAGAACTTAACATCTAAATGTAGTTAGCCAAGCAACTATGAACGCAAAAGTATGATGATGTATGAAATGCATTTAAGATCATCTAAATAAAGAGAAACTAAAATAGTGTTTTAAAATACATCAAAACATTAGAGTTATTTGCCCTAAAAATAAATATAAAAAGAGAAGTTAATGGCAGGGTCTATGGGGTTGATGGGTGGGTCAGTTGGATCAACTGGAGTGTTTGGAATAGTGCTTACATTAGTTGGTGAAGTTCGTATTGTCAGAGGATCAACAAGTATAGGAGATTGTGGTAGAGAAGCAGGTGTAAGGAATGAATCAATGTCACGAAGTTCAATGAGTGTGGCGAAATCTCTCTCATTATTAGTAACCCGACCTCTAAGCTCATTGATACTGCTAAGAATCATTGCAATGCATGTATAGAGATGGGCCTTCATTTGAGACTCCAATATAGCTTTTTCAATAATAGATGCACTAGTCGGTGCCTCATCCTCCTCACAATCACTACTTAGAACAGTTGCTACCTTTCCATGAGCTTATGGAGGCAAGGCATTTTTTCGAAACCCTTGTCCACTAATCAACCGGTACCTAAACTTGTTGATCGTGTGCTTTTCAATAGTCATATGAACCTTATGCCTGAATTGAGGATCAACTCTAGTGTTGACACCACAAGAATTGATAAAGTGGCTTATCACTATCCAATGTACCAAAGCAGTACTTTCCCCAACAATTACTTGCATTATATCCCAAAAAATGAAATAAGCCAAATTTGTTTTAACATTGTGCTTGAGGTGGTGCAGAAAATAATGATCCTTACTCTTCACATGTGAGTATTTTCACCCACTCGGCCTAAGATTCCAAGATATGATCAGATGTAGCATCCTATTGTGCAAGGTCAATTGGTTTGCACTAAATTGTCTCAATTTAGTCGGTGGAGGGAAAACCAAAGATTCTATTTACAGGTCACTTTTAACAAACCTGCCTCTTAAATTGTATAGCTTTATACTAAAATTGTGAATATGCAGCACGTGACTAATCCTAGAGGTGTTGATTTGCATGCTCTTCCTCGTAACATATGTAACAAACATGTCCATATGTGCATACGGTTCTTCATCATTATAAGTAGGGTTGTCGTTGAATATGTTTGTGGCATTGAAATAAATTACCTGAACCAAGTTCTCATAGTAAGTTCTATTCATCTTCATAAAGTTAATCCAGGATTTTTGGGTAAGGTTTTCTACAAAGGGGAATCTTAGACTCTCTAGATATTCAAAATTGATAGGTTTGCTAGGATATACCTTGAGAGAAGAAAAGAAGTCAGTGTACTTCTTCCTTTGCAACTAATTTTTGAAGTTTTTCCCGAATTTGTGAGTAGGCTTTATCAAAGACTTGCCCTTAACCTGTTGATGCTTTGTAGCTCTCTTGGTTCTTGGTGCCATGAGTAAGGTTTTTGAGATTTTTGTTTAGGGTTTGTGGATTTTTGAGAGAACTTGAGAGAGTTTGAGAATGAATTTGAGAGAGATGAGAGGAATGGATTTAAAAAAAAAAAATTGAAGAGACTTGAAAATTAAGCTGAATAGATGGTTAACCTTTTTCCTTCCTGCTCATGGGTATCAATACCTTCGAAAGAAATATCGATACTTTAATAAGGGGTTTCTGTTGCTTTTGGTTGCTACATGTCCAGTCTCCATACATGGTGTAAAAGTATTGGAACCTAGCCATTGCTTCACAAAGTCTTGATACACTGGATGAAAGTATTAAGACCCTAATGCATATCGAGACATTGAATGTTTGTCTCGATACCTTGTCTTTGCAGCTTATAAAAGCATTGTTTTTGTCTTTCATCACGTGAGGGTCCTTTGAACATTTTTAAATAAAAAATATTGATCACTTTTGAATTGAAAACTCATTTAAAGTTCGTTTTGGACTTGTGCAAGTGAGATTTCAAAGATTTGTTGAAAGATTTTAAAGTAGAATGACTTCTTGCAATGTATCTATGTATGATATGAAATGTAGTATGCACCATGACAATATACTTCATAAATTTTCATCAAAATCATATAAAACACAAAATCAAGAATGGACAAGAATTTCAAGTGAACAGTAATAAGTATATTAACAAAAGAAGCATGTTCATTAATTCTACACTAAAGCTAATATCCATTCTACTTGCGATTAAGTATAATGATGAGCAAGTTATAAATGCATAGAGCTTTGGATTAAAGAACTCACATTTCTAATCTTTGTCAAGTCTTGATGATGTGCTTATTGAATGTGATGTGATCTTGTGCTTATCCATGCCAAACCTTTTTGAGCATTTCTCTTGTATTCATGACTTGCATAGTTTCCTCTTTCTAGGATGAGTAGTTTTTGTTTCTCCTTTATCTTGTTAAATTTGTGGCTCATGAAATATTTTATCAATTCATCATAATTCCAACATCATTGTCATTAATTCATCATCAACAAGATTCGTCATCATTGTCATCCCAAGATATTGTCATGTTTCACATTTGGTTGGAAGAATATACTCTAAAGTTTCATTAAGATAGTCAAGGTTTGAAATATTATTATTATGTACCAAAAATACCCTTAGACCATTTAAGCTTGCAAGTAAACACTCACATCCAATAGTAACAAGTTAATAAGTATTTTTTATCATGAAACAAACTTGTTCAATTTTTAAATCATTACAAACTCAAGGATGGCAATCATTTCTCATACAAGTATACTTTTATCAAAATCACTTTTGGCCAACTTTAATTTTACAAGACAAGATTATTCAAGTGATATGTAATCTTGTAAAGTTGACTTATCAGACTCAAATTTTCTTGTTTGGCTTACTAGAAGGATGGGAATGCAAAACAACCATATAAGCTCATCTTGCCATCATATCATTAACATCAAACGTTTTTTACTCAAGATCATGCTCTAAATCATTTGTTTTCAAGAAATTGATATGAAATTAATTTCACAAAACATGAGTTAAAATGCTCTTCCATCATCAATAAAATTTAATTAAGGAAATATTTGACTTTTGGCATAAGCATGAGAACATATTCAAGATCCAATATAAGCACATACTCAATTTTTAGACTCAAAAACTCATACTACTTTCAAGATCATCCAACTTATAACATGTATCATATTAAATTAGCTTTTCATAATTAAGATTTATAAATAGAACACAAGAGAGTAGATAGAGAATTGTGCTTTTGGCATTAGAGTAAAAATAGGTAATTAAAATCTCTTTTAAGAAAGGCAAATAATTTCAGAAGCCATACTAAGTTATTGCAATGGAGGCAAGATAATAACAACCAACCACGATTTTCAATTTGACAAATAAATGACTTTTTAAATAAAAGTCACTCATTTTCCATTGTGTGTCTAGAAAACATTCAATCTCCAAGAGTTTGTTCATCCTTGCTATAGCTTACCTAAAAGAAACTTTCTCATTTGACTTTTGGCATCCAAAATTTCTTTGGATCCTTCTTGTTAGTCTTAACACACAAAGTTCCCTTTTAGAGTCCACACATGTTTACCTTTATAAGGTAGATAATTCTTAAGTATATGGATAAAACAATAAAATAATCTATAATTAAATTTTAAAAAAACAAATAAGAATTCATTTATTTTTCAACTTCACATTTGGTGCCCACTCAATCATTTTTCTTTTTGCAAGTGTCAAAAATGTTTTTCAATTTTTCATTTTCTTTTCCTAAAATATCAAGACTCTTTTGAAAGGATTCAAAATCTATTTTCAACATTTTATTTTCATTTCCTAAATCAATTTTTGCACTGATCAAAAACTCATTTTCAACACTAAGTTTTGAAATCTTTTCTTTGTGTCTCAAGTTAATTTTCTCAAACTCACAAGCAAGTTCTTCAAAAACATATTCTAATTCTTCAAATGAATATGTAAATATGTCACAAGGTGAAGATTTTACCTTCCATTCTTGGTTTGAGGATTGGATTTGGCTTGACGCCTTTACTTTAGTCTCCTTGTCACTTGTTGAACATTTGCTTTCACAATCCTCTTTTTCCATTTCTTTTTCCTTCTTTGCTTCCCCATCAACTCTTTTAGTTATTTCTTGGATGCTATCACATAAAGAGATTTTATGGTATTTTCTTTCTCCAATTGTAGTAAAAAGAGTGTGCATGGCTTTGGCATTGAGGTGTAACACATTTAAGTCACTTGAATCCCATTCACTTATTTCCTTGGTCAACTTATATGGACATTTTTTAATTATCCTCCAAACTTCATAGTCATTGGCTTGAACAAATAGATTCATTTCATCCTTCCGGTATATGTAGTTCTTACCATTGAATAGAGGAAGGTCCATAATTGATTTGCTTTAGCTGAAAGTTGTTGTAATGAGATTTATGTCCATAAAAGTAATAACACCAATTTCTTCAACTGCCTTTTGAATTGTCACCAATGGTCACATCTACTCTTTTTACTATCAAGTTTACAATTTCTTCCTTGGTATCGGACATATGTCTAGAGAATTCACCATCAAGATACCATGGTTCTTTATTTTGTGCACTTGACTCCAAACATTCTTCTTTATCTTTGGCCTTTTCAAGAGCCATGAGGCATATGTTGTCAACTTCTTCATCCTTTTCACTTTGGGACTCATCTTCACCACTCCAAATGGCTACCATTGCCTTTTTCTTTGGATTCTTTAGATAGCTCTTTTTGACATTTGGGTATTCATTGTCAAACCCTGTTCTATAAAATAATTACGGCGTCATTTACATGCTCAATAGAATGTTTGCATATTTAGGAAGTTCGAGGAATCGTTAAAAGATAATATTGCCCCTAATGGTACCATTAAGTCGATTAAGCCTCGAACTAGTTCAAATAGAAATTTTAAGGTGAAATTAAGAGTTTCATAGTTCAGGGATGACTCAAAATGGAAATTCGGAGTTCGAAGATCAATTTGGAGTCAAACCGAAATTTTCACTATCTAGGGGCAAAATGATCATTTGCCACTTGGGGACAAAATGAGAATTTTTAGAAAAGATTTTTTTTGGCCCCATTTGACTTATTGGAGTATGATTTGAAGTTTAGAAGTGGAAAATTTTAATTTCGGTATAATTTGAAGTATAGGGGTGAAATGGTAATTTTGCCACCTCCGGGGCAAATCGATAAATTTTCACCCCCGACACTTGTCAAGACCAAGGGATTTTATTCATCATGGAAATGGATAAACATGAGAAATGTGTGGTGGAGAATTAAAGAATTAAAAGTCAAATATTTAAAATTTGAACCAATAAGGAAATGCCATGTGTCATGTTTTTATTATTTTGTTATTTTTTTTATAAAAAGGCAAAAAATCAGCCCATTTCTCCCATAGTGATCAGCCAAACCAGAAGAGAAGAGAAACCAAGGAAGAACAAACCCTAAGGGTTAAAAATCAAAGAGGAAGTGTTGGAATTCAAGGATTTGATCAAGCAAAGGTAAAATTTCTTTGATTTTGCTAGTGATTTACCTTACCCATGCATTTTCCCTTAATTTCCATGGTTAAATTACATGTTTTCATGATGAATTCATGGCTGGTCAAATTGGGTATGGAGAGAGAATGATCTTGGATTGGTTTGATTTTTAGGTATGTTAGTGTTTTTAGGTGATTAATGATGTGTAGCATGAAAACAAGTGAAGAAAACCACCAAAGGTTTGGTGCCCATCAATAGCCGAATTCTCTAAGTGAATAATGAGGAAGAATGGGATGTTATTCTAGGTGATTTGATTAAAAAATAATAGTTTTTGGTGTAGGAATTAATGAATTATGGAGAGAAAATTAAGTAGGAAAAATCACGGAGTTAGAGTACCATTGTTGGCCGAAAGTTCCAAGAAAAAAAGTGAAGATAAATTTTGCCTAATTGTGTGTTAATTAGTTGTGCTCGGTGAATTGAGGGATTGAAAAAGAAATGGAGCAACTTGGAGTGAAATTGGACACATTGACCAATTTATCATATGAAAAATCGACTTAGGCCAGTATCGGGTCTAGATGGCTACCCGTGCCTTTTTCATTTCATATCATGCATATATATCGAGCCTGAAATAGCTTATGACTATTAGACACAATTTAATTGCAATATGTGTCATGGATTATGGCTAAGTGGTGAGCCATTGGATACGGGTAAAGGACTGTACTCGTGGACTGAAAATATGAGTATTTCTACTCCTAATACTGTGAGTAAACTTATTATCGTCTTAATTATCTAGAGTAGTTTTATACAATTATGTGATTTTATAAAAAATGGGTTTAAATGGTAAATTGCTATATTTTAGGAGAAATTGTGATTTTATAAAATGATTTTATAAATTTTTTGAAAAATTGAATATTGGTTTTGAAAATAGAGTAATTGAAGACTGCTTGCTTGTGTTATAAATTGTGTTTTAAATTATATGGCTTATAACAATATGTGAGCATGAATGGCAAAGTCGGTATTTTTATCAAAATTATATATACTATGTATTCAGCCTTGAGAGGCTAGATTGCGATAAATTACCATGTCATGCAGATAAGGATTTTATAAATCAGGTGGTAGATAAAATAAAGATTAGCTACTGTAGTGGCGGGGTTTCGTGGACCAGTCTATTAAAGGGGCACGGTAAACTCTTTTATATTTTCACCTGGGTAATAGAGGCATGTAGGGTATCTCCTGAGGTGGGCTTTTTGAGTGCACTTCACGTTAACCACCACGTGAAGTGAGACTCAGTCAACTCCAAGGAACGACTGTTTTTTTTTAAATAAAAACAAGTTTTATGATTATATAAAATTTTCACAGCCTTGGTGGACTCGGTTGGATACCCTTGGTCTAGGTGTCCCCGAGTACAGGATTTGGCATGAGCCAAGTTTTGAGAAATTCATGAGCCATATTGATTATTTGGTTGAAATGAATATTCGTGTTGTGAAAAATTTACTGAAATGAATTATTTTTAATTGTTTCCCTTTGCTCGCCTTTAGATAGTTTAGATGGTGTCTGTTTACTCACTGGGATTATGTAATCATAATCTCACCCCTCTTCCTATCCATTTTTCAGGCTCATGACAGTTTGTTGGTAGTTGATTAAGATGAGAATTAACCTTGGAGTTGCATCCTAGAAAGTAAGGGTTTGAAGCCCTACACCTTCTTAGTTAGTTGGGGGTCCACGTGTCACTGTAAAAGAAATTTTATACTTCAGTTATCTGATTTAAAGTATGTATGAACATATTTATCTTTTACACCATGTTTTTGGCGGGTTTCGGTATTTTTGAAGAAAAATGACAAAAATGCCCTTGTGAGCTAGAAAATAATATTTTATTATTTTGATTTGGAAACGACTTATGATTTCTTGAAATGCGAGATTTAATAACTGTCGCTCATCGGGGAGATGCGGAAGCTGATGCTAAGCCTTGCGGGGTTTTGATTGGTATTCGGGGTAATGAGTGCCTATCGAGACGTCGCGGCGGTTGTCAAGAGCCCAATGGGAGTTCCGAGTCGTGACATTCATATTTAGATTGTCTCGATTTTCTACACTCATAACAAAAAATGTGGTTTTTACTTGATTCTCAATTTAATGGCTCTTTTCTTAAGTTTCCTTTTAATGCATTCCTTCTAATTGGTCTTCTACCTTTACCCCTTATTTGTTTCCCAAAAATCTATTGAACGTTCTAATTAGCAAGGCTACTTCCTTATCATCTTTTTCATCATCATTCTCTACACTCTTCTTGTCATTTTCTTGAGTTGCTTTAGGAGATATACTCTTTTGTTTTATCTTTTTCTTTTGTTACTTTTTCTCTCACTCTCATGTTTGAGTGACATCTCATAGGTAAGAAGGGAGCTTACAAGTTTATCTAGTCTAAAAGTGTTCAAGCTTTTAGCTTTCTTCTATAGTTGTTACTTTAGCTCTTCTATCTTTTGGCAAGCTATACAACTTCTTCACTAATTGTGCATTAGGGAAGTGTTTCCCAAGTGCTTTTAATCCCACAACAATATTTGTGAATCTATTGTACATTAGGGTTATTGTCTTTCCATCCTTTGTTCTAAACAATTTATTATCAAGAGTAGGTAATCTTATTTTTGACGTTTTGACTTAAATGGTGCCTTCATGTAAGGTTTCTGATGTGTCTCAAACTTCCTTTTCTTTTTCACACATGGCACTCTATTGAATTCTTCAGATCCTAAGGCACAATATAAGGTATTTATAGCTTTTGTATTAATGTGCATAAGCTTCTTATCTCTGTTATCCCATTCTCTCATAGGTTTAATGACTAACCTTTCATCTACGGACATGAAAACCTTTCAAAATAACGTTCCAAACATTTATATCATTAGCTTGGTTGAACATTAAATAAAAAGGGAATTACCATAGATTGGCCCTCACCTAAGGGAGTGGCTGTAGGATGCATTGCCATGGCCTTTGAGCTTCAAATGGATCTCCACTCAAGGTGTTTAAATCTACAAATTGAGATCAAAGCTTTGATACTAATAGTTAGGATGTTAGCTCAAAAGATAAACCTTAAGAGAGAGGGTGAATTGAGTATTTTAAAAAATCTTTGTAGAGCCTTTGAGGAAAAATTAATCTTAAGCAAGATAAGGATGAAAACCTCTTTGAAGCTTAAGAATGAAGAGTTTCTTAAACCTTTTTGCAAGTGGTTGAAAAATGATTTTAGGAAGTCAAAGAAAATGAAAAAAAAAATTCAACAAACAAGTAAAAGACATAAGATTTATAGAGGTTTGGCCTTGATGATTACATCTTCTCCTTTGGCTCACCAAGGAATTTGAAATCCAATATAAAAATTATTTTTCAAAAGCTCAAGCATAACCTTTACAATGTACTACTTTTTTTGGGTCAAGCACAACCTTTCAATACAATGCCTTTTATGGATCAAGCACAATCATTCAATACATTGTCTTTTATGGATCAAGCACAACATATCTACCTTTTACTTAGATTAAGGTATAACCTGTCACAACAACTTTACCTTTCTAAGTAAAGGTATAACCTTCACAAAGGATTACAAGATAATGAAGATGAAAGCTTAAATGCCTTTAGATAGGCTAAATGAAGCTGTAAAAACAAAAAGAAAAGGAAGGCTTAGCAAGAAAATATAAGAACTCAAGCCTTAAGAAACCAAAGATAATGAACACTTGATATGAAGAGTGATTTCTAAGGAATTTGGTGTTGAGGCTTTCACTCTTGCTTAGGAATTCTTCTCTTGGTGTTCTCTTTCTTCCAAAGTGTGTTTTAGACTTTTATTTATATGTATGTGCCTTATCATAGTCGTTTAAAGACATGAGTTCAAAAATATGGCTGTTATTCATGTCCTTTTCTGACTTGTCTGATATAAGGTATTGATACCTACGACATTGGTCTCAATATTTTAATTACCAATTTTAATTAAGGTCTTGATACTTCTGCTGCATCTTGGCAATTTCAAGAATGAATCATGTCTCGATACTTTTGTCCGCTGGTCTTGATACATAATAGCTTGCTCTTTGGAAAACCATGTTTGGAGATGATGTCTCGATACTTGGCAAGCAAGTACTTTAGCACTTGCTCTCTAAAATTTGAAGTTCAAAGAATGAGGTCTCGATACTTTATCAAAAATTCTCAATACTTTGGAACTTGCTCTCTGGAATTTGAAGTCTGGAGATGAAGTCTCGATACATTGAAACTTGGGTCTTGATACTTTTGGACTTGTTCTCTAGAATTTGGCATCTCTTAGCCAATGTCTTGATACTTGAAGTCTAGGTCTCGATACATTGGCATTTGTCTTCTGAAATTTGATCTTTCATGAGTGAAGTCTCGATACCTACCAAAGATGTCTTGATACTTCTTCTTCCTTAGGTTGTTTTTGAGGCATATTGATCTTGAGGTCTTAATACACACTTAATATGTTCCGATACCTTACCCATTTTAAGCTTATTCAAAGGCATTTTGAGCTTCAAACACTTAGTCATTTTTCATGTTAATGATTAAAGGGTTTTGTGAAGTTGTAATAGACTTAATCACTCACATTTTGGTAATTTGATTTTGTCATTTGAAAACAAGGATCAATTGTAAAGCTAACAAACCAAAATATGCAGTCATCACAAAAGTTTTTTTTTTTAAAATCTCTTTTTAGTCAAATAGTGTACCAAAAACTATAAAAATAATATCAATAGACATGATAGCAACAGAAGATCAAATTGAGCCCAAAAAAGGATAATCAGAAAAATGAGAATTAAAAGGAAATAACAATAGCCATCACCAAAGCTACACATCATATGAATGCACAAAGTGAATCAAATTGCTTTAAAACTGGTTGTTAAGAACAAAGTGAAAAAAAAAACTCATTTTTATGAAGAATAAATGACAAAAAAACATAAAAATTGGTTATTGGAAGGGTTAGGATTAGATTCTTACCTGTGGAGAAAGGTCTACCTCAAAAGGCGAAGTATATCTGTCTAGTTGTTCACTTTTTATCAATTTCTACATGTTTAGATGTCGATCATATGAGAGAGAAGTTTAAATATGAAAAAAGGGTTTGTCCTGTTGATTGACTTTTAAGAAGTCCATTTTCTTGTTGAATTTTTCTTCATCCAACCTTTGATTAAGGAGGAGTGGGATAAAGATTAAAGAGAAAGCTGTTAATCAGCTTAACCTGGAGTTCTTTTTGGTTGCTCTTCCTTCGCATTAGATTATTGTCCTTCCATGCTTTCCTTGTCTTTGTCTATCACCAAGAAATCATTTAGAACATCAATTACATAACTTATTTTATAGAGAAAAGGATCAAACTGATTTATAAAGCAAAGAATAAGGAAATAATTAAAGATAGTGAATAATTGAACCCATTAAAAGAATAAACCATTAAATATATAAAATAATGGTGAATTCAATAAAAAAATGTTTGACTTGCCTTACATTGATAACAAATAAAGGATAGCAATCTGTAGCTGAACAATGAATTGCCAAGAATGAAAACAAATGAGAAGTCACAAACCAAACTACAAAGATATCCAAAAGCATAACAATAAAGAAAACATACATAGCAACACTGATTAAATATTGAACTATGATTGGACGAATTGGCTTACATGTTTACATAAATATAAAAAAAAACCATCTAAAGAAAACAAATTGAATGGAACAATAAACAATAAGAAATTTGACCAAAAAGGACCTTTATTCTTCCACTAATTGTTGACCAAGCAAAGTATGTAAACCAAATTACTACAATAACAAGAAAAACAATAACAGAAGCTGTCAATTAAAAATATTTTGAGACTTTACAAAAAAAGCCTTTATCCTTCTAACTATTCCCTTTAACTAAAAAAGTACTTAACAGTAAAATTACAAGAAACAAAATTGATTAAACATTAAAACAAATACAATAACAAGAAAAGACAATAACATATATTGTGATTAAAAGAAATATGAAAACATAAACATAATAAACCTAGAGTGCACAAAATCAAATGGTATACTTTTTTGTGACTTCCTCGAGAGATCAACTTTTCAATATGTCAAACCATGGTTCAACTAAATTGCATTATTCTTTCTGTCAAAAAAGGAAAAAATAGAATGAATTGCATTGCATCAGATAGATTCAATGTTAATGTCATGTCACAAATGGATCTGTAAAAATTACAAATAAACGACAGAATCGATTTACGTCGTATAAATGAAATGTTAAAAAATATTCAAATTAAAATAGAAAATCAAAAAAAGAAAATCACAAAATAAAAAAAAAACAAAGAATTACCAAAAAAATTCGTGAACCTAAACCTAAAAATAAAAGAAATTAACTTGAAAAATCAATGGCATTAACCGCAAAGGAAAAACCCAAAAGCTTAAACAAGAAAAAAATTATATTGTCAATTTTCTTTCAAGATCTAGTAAATCAACCAACAATAGAATATATTTTATGAGAGAAAAGAGTAGAAAAGTCTTTTCTCATCTACATTGATCATGGCAAATTAAAGATCACTGCCAAGAAAAGGAAAAATAAAATAACATGAAAAAAATTAGATACATGAAAATGAAAGTATATATTTATGTAAAATAATGAAATAAAGTTTTAGACCTTAAATGGTATTTGGGCAGCCTAACAAGGCATGACAACCACTTTCTTCACCAATAATAGAGTTGAAGTTGCAATCTCCACGTTTCCTTCAAAAAGGGTACACATTAAGAAGAGATAAGCCATGGACAAATGCACTGGAAGAAAGGAAATAAGACTAGCATAGACTAAACACCAAAGAAAACCAAAAAAAATGCACTGGAAGAAAGGAATTAGGACCTGCACACACCAAACACCCAAGAAAATGAAGAAAAATGCACCACAAGAAATGAAGAAAGAAAATAAATTCAGAAAAGAGAAAACAACCAAAGAAGAAAAGAAAGAAAAGTATTGAGCCTACACTTAAAGAGTTGAAGAGCTGAATAAGTGGTCTGCCTGAATAAGAGTAATCGGGTTCAAGGAAACAGACACAAGGAGAAGACCCCAACGCACCGTTTCAATAATAATGGGGTAGAAAGAAACAAGAAAGAGCCTATACGCAACGTTTCATTAAAGGAAGAAGTAATCAAACAAAAGAGATAAAAGCTACACCATTTTATGTACAGTTTTATTTCAAAAATTAATTAATGTAATGATTAGTTACTTGTACTTTAATAACCAACTTTACCTTTTCAGCTTAATGCTGAATCTTTGTATATAAACCTTGTAAAGTTTTTCCCTATTGAGTAATGAGAATATCCCTATTCTCTCATCATCTTGCGTTGTTTTCCTATCTTTTCTGACATGGTATCAGAGTAGGGAACAAAATCCCTGTAAATGGTACTCTTCAACTAGTGATCGGGAGAGGTTCACAACTAGAATTTCTCATCATTTACTCATCAACATTTTAGTAAGTTTTCTGATAATTATTTTCTTATTTAAAGATCTCATTACCTTTCATCCTAGTCTGTTGATTAGAAATACAATATGTTTGAATCTGGATCAAATGAGTCAAGGTCTCAAAACACAGTCCAAACTAAAACATAACCTTTACAAATCTCACTAACAAGGGACCATCAGTCACCTTATTTCCTTCACCACACAAGATAATCCAAGTTCAGTAGTGGTTAACCTCAAGCTGACCACTAACAACTATGTGGCTTGGAGTCGATCGTTCTTGTTAGCTTTTTTTATTAGAAACAAAGTAGGCTTCATTAATGGAACCATAGCTAAACCAGATATATTAGACCCTTTGTTCTCTCCCTGGACTCGTTGCAATAACCTGATAGTGGCTTGGTTGCTAGATTCAATCTCACCACCTATAGCCTCAACTGTTTTCTATATGGACACGACATCAGAAATATGGGCTACATTGAAACAACACTTTGCACAACTAGATGATACTAGGATATGTAACCTACAGTACACTATTGGGAATATCACACAGGGGACTCGATCAGTTGACACATATTTCATAGAATTGAAGGGAGTTTGGGAAGAGTTAAGAAACTATAAACCTCTAACGCATTGTGAGTGTGGGAATTACAATTCAAACTACTTCAAGAAATACTTTGAACAGTATAAAAAAGACATGGTTTTTAGATTGTTGAATGGCCTAAATGAATCTTTCTCTGTTGTGAGATCCCAGATCATTTTTATGGATCTTATTCCAACTCTTGATAAAATGTATAGCCTTGTCCTGAGGGAAGAAGCATAGAGAAGTATGCTCTTTCAGACACAACCAACTTTTAAAATAACTATAATGTTTACTGCAATAGAAAGAAAGAAGAAAGTGAAGATGGATATAATTTACAATCACTATGGAAAGAAGGGGCATGTGAAAGAAAAGTGTTATAGGCTGATTGGATTCCCAGAGGATTTCAAATTTACGAAAGGGAAGAATAACTTCAGAAAACGGAAAGCAACTGTGAACAATGTTTCTACATTGGTTGACTCATCAGCTACAAAGAATCAACCTGACAATGAAAAAGAGTCTGGAGGGAATGCATCTATGTCTCAAATGTCAATCATTAAGCAGTAAGTTAGTAGACTGATGGAGCTCTTGAGTCAGAATGGTTTAACAAATTTTGATGGTAAGAACAATTCATCAAACACCTTGCAAACAAACCTTTCTTTGATTAATTCAGCTTTTGTAGGTATAATTTCAGGCCATTCATGCTTTAACACTGTTAATAACATGCCTTTCAATTTTAGAAATGTTAATGCTCACATGATAAAATCAAAATTCTGGATTATGGACTGAGGAGCATCAGATCATATTGCTTATTCCCTAGATAGTTTCATTTCTGCTAGACTTGTCAATGATAGTTTTGTTTTACGGCCTAATAACAAAAAAGCTATTGTCATACATGCAGGAGTTGTCAAATTGACATCATTATTAACTTTACATAATGTTCTTTATGTTTCAAGTTTTAGATTTAATTTGCTCTCAGTAGGACAACTCACTAGGATGAAAAATACTTGTGTTTTCTTCACTGACAAGTACTGTATTTTCAGGACACCCCTTCATGAACAGTGACTGGTGTAGCTAGGGCCTCTTTAGGGTTGTATTTCATGGAACCTAAGAAAGATGAACAAGAGTTGTCAGATTATTGCTTTGATAAACTTGTCAAGTTACCTTTCACTTTGTTAGCCAATGCTTGTAATACAGGACATAAAGTTTTCGATTTATGGCATTTCAGACTTGGTCATGCTCCTTTTGAAAGAATAAAAGTTATACATGAACAATGTGCAGATGTTAAATGTTCTAATGAATTACTTTGTTAAATCTATCCTTTGGCTAAGCAGAGAAAGCTACCCTTTCCAATACATGTTCAAAACACAAAAATTCCATTTGAATTGATGCATGTTGATATTTGGGGACCTTATGAAAGTCCAACCTTGTCTGGTCAATGTTATTTTCTATCTATAATTGATGACTATACAAGATTTACCTAGATTTTTTTAATGAAAACTAAATCAGAAACTTCTATGATCATTCCTGCTTTCAATGCCTTTGTTCAAAAACAGTTTAATCTTGCAATTAAATGTCTAAGAACAGATAATGCCAAAGAATTAGGACTGCTAAATTTCTTTGCAAGTAGTGGTAGAGTTCATCAATTGTCATGTGTTGAAGCTCATCAACAAAATGGAATTGTTGAGAGGAGGCATCAACACATTCTGGTAGTTGCAAGAGGCCTAATGCATTAGTCAAATGCACTTGTGCATTTTTGGGGAGATGCTGTCCTAACAGCAGTACACATCATTAATAGGGTACCAAGTAAGATTCTTCATAATATGTCACCATACGAGCTTTTGCATAAAAAATAACCTTCATATGATCATTGAAGAGTATTTGGATGTTTATGTTTTATGTCCACACTAACACAAAATAGAAAGAAACTAGATAAAAGGGTTGTTAAATGCATTTCTTAGGGTATCCAAACAACATGAAGGGTTATAAGGTTTATGATCTTGATGCTAACAAAGTTCTAACATCAAGAGATGTGATTTTTCATGAGCAGGCATTTCCATTTCACATTAAACAGCATGATCAGCAATCACCAGCATTTCATTAAACACCTGCTGTGCATGACATATATTCTGATCATTCCAATTATAACCTTGTTGTTGACCTACCTCAAAACCTTGACCAAGTTTAGTTGCAGCAACCTGAACCTATGTCACCAGAATTAAGTCATACTAATCTAAATACTAGTGATATCTCACCTAATTCATCACCAGTTAACAGTCTACCTACTGTAGACAGCACCAGCCAACCTGAAGAAATACCTGAGCCAATCAATAATGAAAACACTTCAGTACCTGCAAGGAAAAGTTCAAGAATCAGACATACACCAAAGTATTTAGAAGCCTACTATACAGACTTACCGTCATCAAGCAACAATGTCACTTCACATCCAATTGCGAAATACTTGTCAGCACAAAAACTTTCTCCTTCACATAAATCATTTACCACCTCACTATCACATATACAAGAACCTGCTTCCTACCATCAGGCTGTGAATCATTCTCACTGGAGAGAGGCCATGGCTTTTGAATTGCAAGCTTTAGAGGATAATGATACATGGACTGTTGTACCTCTACCTTCAAATAGTCACACAATTGGTTGCAGGTGGGTATACAAGGTTAAACTTAATGCAAATGGTGATGTAGAAAGATTCAAAGCACGCCTTGTTGCTAAAGGATACAATCAAGTAGCAGGGTTTGATTATCAAGAAACATTTAGCCCTATAGCAAAACAATCAATTGTGAGAGTATTCTTTGCAATTGCAACAACATGTAACTGGCATTTATCTCAGTTAGATGTAAATAATGCTTTTCTAAATGGAGACTTAGAAAAAGAAGTATACATGGATTTACTTAAGGGGTATTCTGTCAAAAGGGAGTATACAGCAAATGATAGACTAGTATGCAAGCTGCACAAATCTTTATATGGTCTAAAGCAGGCATCAAGGCAGTGGAATGCAAAATTTTCTACAGCCATCTTAAAGTGTGGTTTTCAACAATCAACTTCAGATCATTCACTGTTTACCGTGAAGACAAGTGATGGAAATTTCATAACATTACTTGTTTATGTAGATGACATCCTGTTAGGGAGTACATCAGTTCAGGAGTTAGACAAAGTCAAGGAATTTCTTAATTCTCTTTTTAAACTCAAGGATTTGGGGACAGTTAAGTATTTCTTGGGTTTGGAAATTGCTAAATCTCCTGAAGGTATATCTATATGTCAAAGAAAGTACACTCTTGATCTTTTAAAAGAAAATGGACTTCTTGGAGTTAAACCAGTGAGTACACCGATTGATTACAATCACAAGCTCTCCAGAATAAAAAATAAAGATTTATAATCAGGCCCTACAAGCTACAGGAAACTAATTGGAAAGTTGATATACTTAACTTTCAGTAGACCAGATATCTATTATGCTATGCAGGTCTTATATCAGTTCATGGATAAACTTGGAAAGGAGCATCTAATTGCAGCTCATAGAATACTGAAACACTTGAAAAGGTCACCAAGGCAAGGAATATTGATGAAGTCAAAATCAACTTTGAAAGTATTAGATATGCTATCAGTGATTGGGCAAGGTGTCTTGACACTAGAATGTCAGTTTTTGGTTTTTGTATCTTCATTGGAGACTCACTAGTAAGCTGGGAATCAAAGAAGTAGTCAGTAGTTGCAAGGAGTTCAGCTGAGGCAGAGTATAGATCAATGGCCTTAGCATGTTGTGAGATGATTTGGATTAAAAATCTTTTGGAGGATTTTGGAATCAAACAGGGAGAAGCAATGAATCTTTATTCAGATAGTCAATCGGTTATACACATCAACAAGAATTCAGTGTTTCACGAGAGGACCAAACATATAAAAATGGATTGCCACTTCATCAAAGAAAAGGTCCTTATTGGTTTAATAAAACCAGGGCACATTTTAACCAGTTTACAAATTGCAGATATTCTGACAAAGGCCTTACAGCCAAATCAGTTTTACAAGCTCCCAAGCAAGATGAACGTTCACAATGTTCACCGTTCCTCTTGAGGGGGAGTATTGAGCCTACACTTAAAGAGTTGAAGAACTGAATAAGTAGTCTATCTGAACAAGAGTAATCGGGTTCAAGGAAACAGACACAAGGAAAAGACCCCAACGTACTGTTTCAATAATAATGGGGTAGGAAGGAACAAGAAAGAGCCTATACGCAATGTTTCATTAAAGGAAGAAGTAATCAGACAAAGGAGATAAAAGCTACATCGTTTTATGTACAGTTTTTATTTCAAAAACTAGTTAATGTAATGATTAGTTAGTTATGCTTTAATAACCAGCTTTACCTTTTCAGCTTAATGCTGAATCTTTGTATATAAACTTTGTAAAGTTTTTTCCTATTGAGTAATGAGAATATCCCTATTCTCTCATCATCCTGCGTCACTTTCCTATCTTTTCTTACAAAATGAAGAGAATAGAGAAAAAAAAAAGATAAGAGAGGGCAAAATACCTAAGAAGAAAAGAAAGCAAAAAAGAGAATAGACAAAGAAAAAAAAACATAGAGGGCGAAATGAAAAAAGAAAAGAAGAAAGAAAGAAAGAAAGAGAAGAGAGGGCAGAAAATCCAATGGGGACAGAAAGAGTAAAAACCAGAAAGAGAAGGAAGGATATGGAAGCATCGGGAAGAAAATATGTAAAGCTATTAGGCAGAGGACATGAAAACCAAAAAGGAGAAGGATATGAAAGCAAGAGAGAAAAAGACCATTTTCATTTTTTGAAAATGCTAAATTAACCTCCTACAAAGAATAAAGTTAAAAAGAAAAATACCAAACATGTCTCAGATCCACGTAGAGCCCTTTAGGGGCTTCCTTGCCTCTTGCCACATGTTGCAACTATAGAGCCCTGTTGGGGCTTCTTTTTATATATGATGACATGGCTTTTAATTGAGCAAACTACTTACTCTTCCATTGGCCATTCCATGTGGCAAGTAATTACGATGGTCTCGGGACAAATTTAGTATGTAGGTATAGATTTTTGATGTATTTTTTACCCTTATTTGAATGGAAAAGAAATAAATGGGATATTTTCAAAAGCTAGACGGGGTCATGGACCTTCTAAAATATTGAAAACCCTAATGAATATATTATTTTATAGAAAAATTATTCAATTTATCATCCATTGTGATTAGAAGATTATCATACATCTTATGGGGACATATTTTTTAAAAAATAATTAATAAATTAACATGATAATGTAACCACTATTAGTGAAATTTAAAAATTTCATCGTTGATGCATAAATTAATAACCTTTATTTCATATTAAATAAATTTAAGCTGGTCCCAAATCAAAATGTTTTTATTCATTTTTTATTCAACTCTAAAACTCCGTTTTTGCATGTCTAACTTTTTAAATTTTTTTTTCAAAAGCATTCAGTGCAACATCTCTATATGTATGTATGCTTCTCTTTATTATTAGCTGAACTCATCTTTCCCACTCAATTCAACTCTTTCCTCTATATACAAACAATAATAGAAGTGGATTTTTTTTAACCTTTTTTTCCTGTTCACCCACCACCTATCAAAAGGTGATCATTTGTTGGTTAGAAAAAGAAATTAAGGGTTAAAAAATTAAACAAATAAAGCTGAAAAAATTGATTTTTGATCAAAATTCATTCTGACTATCTTATTAGCATTGCTTTGAAAATATGAGAAATAGATTTCAAGAAGAGAAAGAGAAATTGAATTCATAAAGAGAAAGATAAATTGGTTCAAAATTGAATGTAGGCTTGATGTGAGGAAAGGATAATTCCAAAAGAGGAAGGCAACTTTATGATTTGAGTAAGGTGCGTAGGATTTTGGATTATTATGTAGTTTTTTTTTTGTTTTTTTGAAGACTAATTTATTTAAGGTATACATTTATGGCTTATTATAAAAAGCAAGTGTCAATTAAATGTTATTATACTTGATTTGTGGTTTGAAAATTATTATTTAAGCTCTCTTGTTGGGTTGTTTGTGTTTGCATGTGGTTCAAGCGGTCCCATTTATTGTCTTTTTTTGGTTGTTTTGTCGATACAGAATGATTTTTGTTGGTTAGACCACTGTGTTTGTGTTGATAAAGTTGATGTGTGCCTTGCAAGCCAATTGACACATTTTGTACGAAACATTGATATTGATTTTATCCATTACAATTACACAATGTTTTCTTTTACCTTTGAGTTTACACATTTTATATGTTAATTACTTATAAGATAAAGTCCACAGCAAATATGCTTTGCACAAAAATTTTGAAATGTATTATAATTATGAAATCTTGGGATATTGGTAAACTTCCTCCAAAAGCTATTGTGCGATTTCGATGTCTATTGAAATCCTGTAACGTTTTACTTAAAAACCCTTTTTTCATCCGAATGCATCTCAATAAATCCAACCGTATGCAACAACTTTGTCTGGACTGTAAGTTTTCTCTTCAATCAATAAGATTGGAAGCATATAAGATTGAGAAAACAATTGTTGACTTCATATGTTTTTGATAATAACAAAATATTCTTTATTCATTACTGCCTAATTTCATTATTTAAGTGTGCACGATATAATTTATTCCCTCTAACAAATTTTTTAATTAAAGGCAAGTCAATAAGCTTGCTAAATTTGAAGATGGGTAAATCAATTAAAGAAAGAAAAAAGAAAGTGATTAATGAAGATAGAAAACTAGTAGCTAATTAACATGACGCCTTAACCAATTATAGCATAACTGGGTGCTAGACAAAAACAAGACAAAAAAGCTTTAATCAGTTAACATTAGGGTTAACTAATTAAGACGATGTTGAAAGTTGAAAACAGAGCCATTGTAAAAACTTAGTGAAAACTATTAATTCCACTGATTTAGTGAAATTAAATTGAAAATCATTGATTAGGAAATCAAAATAGTAAATATAAATCAAAAAGACCGAACCATTATAAATACTTGTATATTGTCTGCTTCTCTCTACCTTTCCATACTTGGTATTTTTAACTCTAATAAGTTTTAAACCTTTTCTCCTCTAGTTGATTAAGAGCTCTACAAGCTCAAAAGGTTTTTTTTTTTTTTTTTTTCACATGCTCAAAAGGATTAACCTCATAATTTTTAATGTTATTCACTTCTCTCCAACATTCCAACAAAAACCAATTAATGATATCAGAACCAAACCCTCATAATTATAACTTTATATCCTGTATAGTGTGAGGAAAAAATCGAAAGATTAATTTCTCTAAAATATCAAGGGTATTTTTGTTCAATCATGATAAAAATTGAATAAAAATAATTAACTTTATATCAAAAGCTATTTTTAAAATAAACTTATGAGAAGGGTTATTTCTCATAATTTTCTTAAAAATTTAAGAGGCTAGCCTGCAATAAAATGCAAAGAAAGGAAGAAAAAAAAATTAATTATTCCAAGATATTACCCTTATGATAGAATTACAGTTATCATCCCTTTTCATCCTGACACATTTTGCTATCCCTACTAGAATAAAATAATACATTATTTTGATGCAAGCATATCGGTAAATGCTAAAATAACTAAACAAGAAATGTAAAATAAGTGTTGATTCATGGAGACAAAGGGCTTCTTGCTTCATTTCTTCTGGGAAACTTTCCAATTACATACCAATTTAGAGAGCAGCAGCAACTGAAAGAAAATTTTGCACACTACGAGTTTAGAGAACTGAAATCAAGTGGGGAAGGCAGGTCCAAGGAAACATCAATCTAGGCCCAGCTTCCAATTTGATAGACGTATAAGAAACACCTGATCACTGAAATTCCTTGCATGCCATCCATTCCAGGTGTAACTATGTGGCATAAGAAATTATGAGCAAGAAAGATACCTAAAATTATGACTAACAAACACCTTCCACAACTGCCAAATAATTTCAGTAGGGCTTTGTGGAGAGAAAAGATGGCGTTCTCCAAGGATATACAAACCACGGAAATGTGGAAGCTTTGTTTGGTCTCTCATAATGCAAATTGACATATACTGCATTCTCTTGATTCCCACCAGCTAAATTCAACTATACCTAATAGCAAAAATTCCTATCAGCCCAAATGTCTCCAACTCAAGTCTTTACCATGCATCAACCACAGTCCCCATCAAATGCACAGTAGCCAATCCACCGCACTCTTTGTTTCCTGCTCAGCTCAATTAAAGTATCTTGCAGGGCCAAAATTTTACAAACATGTAAACAGCTCATCTACCCTTGCCATGTGGTGCTCGATAGTAGGTCCTGTTCCCCATTATTTATCATGCAAGTTGAAAAGTTCAGGCACTCCTATCCATGTAAATAAAGCATGCACCTGAATCTGGTGGGAGAACAAAAGCTAAGGACCAAAAAGAAATCAAGAATCTGATCTGGCGGTTGTAAACGATGAAAGAAGTCCTGCAGCTTGTACAGGTAAAATGTCGCCAAATGTTGACATGGCAGCTGCTGATCTATCCTTGAATATGCCCACTTGCCCATCCGTTAACATAGATCCCAGTTTTAAAGTGCTCTCTCCGAATCTGCTGCCAACCTGGCCAATACAAGGAAAATCACTTTTGAAACCTTAAATATGCATAACAAATAAACAGCAAACCATCACATATGTTGTTCACACAATTGCAGTAAATAATTACAACTTGCAAATACGCCACTTTATAGAATGCTAATTGCTCACATAAGGACCAAATCTTTACCCAATCTCTCATTTCGTGATCAAACCTTTTATTTTGTCCAATTTAAGATCAAACATTTTCGACATTCTTCATATCAGGACAAATTTGTACAGAAATTGGAGCATGTCCTTTAGGCACATTTAAGTCTCTTAAAGCAACACGTGTCAAAAAATAGTGCCTCATGTCCATTGATGCAAATTGCATTTTAAATTAAAAAAAAAAAGAAAATCAGTTAGATTTTCACTTTTCTTGTTTTTATTTTATTTTTTCCTTCTCTTTGTGTAAAAATATTCTTTGAGCTTTGTCAACATGAAGCCAAGAACTAGAAGCAGCCTCCACAAGCATCAGACCATAACCAAAGTTCATGAAAAAATTGACAAGGAATAAAAGGGGAAGTGGATGGTTACTGGTTTTGTCCAAGATCAAGAAACACCAAAAATATACTCAAAAAAAAGGCAGGGATGAATTGAAAATTAGGATTGGAATCGGAGAAAAAATTATATACAATTCATGACAAAATCCATAAGTACCAAACCCATAGCCAAAATTCATCAGTTCCTAAAGAAAATATACAAATATGTAAATCACACAAAAACACAATCTCAAGTAAACCACAATAAAACCATATCCAAAACTCATCAAAAGGGAAAAATAAAAGACAAAAACTCAGTGGGGTGGGTGACTCTGTTAAGGATTTTAAAACTCCAAAAGAAAGAGGGAGACTATGGGTTTCTTAGAGAGAGAAATTGGAGGCTAAGCGGAAAGAGGAGAGTTTTTTTGAAACAGTAAAGGAAGCAGATGAGAGAAAAAGAACAATCTAAGAAGAAGAGAGATAAGAAGAATCAGGGCAGCAGGCTGGCAATCCAAGCTGCAACAATGACAGCAACAACTTGTAACATGATTTTTGGTAGGGAAAGGAAGAAAGCTAATTTTACATTTTTTATTTAGGCTTAATGTTGGTTTTTTGGGCTTAAAATTCACATGTTTATCTTCTGACTTATTATTTGGCCACTTCATGTGATTAAATGGTGCGTGAGAGAAACTTTAATTTTGTTGAAAATTTTCCTAATATCAAAAATGTAAAAACATTATATCCTAAATTGGACAAAATAAATTGATCATGAAATCAGAGATTGGGTAAAGGTGTGATCCTTATTTGAGCATTTAGCACTTAAATAACTATATAACTCAAACCTTATTTAACAAGTTAAATTTCCTCTAATATAGATTAGAAGGGCTCATAGAAGGTTTCCTAAAACCAATTCACAATCAGCCACCCAGCCAAACTACTTATTGAAAAAAATTATTAGATGAAGAGCAGAAACAGCTGAATGAAGATATCCAATAAAGGCCTTGATCATACATCAAAACAAGTGCAGCATTATTGATGAAAACTGCAACAGTTAAAACATTTATAGTCAAATGTTTACCCCAAAAAAAAATATCGATTCTATAATGCGCTCAACCCCGGAAATTGCAGAAAAGTCTCAGCAAGGGGCTGAGACTTGAGATGCATTCCATTACTTTTCTTTCTTCCTTACTTTGAAATATACTCATCATCACAATTCAAGTTTGGGGCCCACCACTGACCAACCAATCCAGTTGAGATTCAATAAGAATACCTCCTTTAGGGAAACTATTAGAAAACAATATTTATGGTCAATCAATTTAAAGTCCATTATCAGAATTCCCATCAGGAAAACCTTCATTTGTCTTCTTTTTCTTCATTGTTGAGAAAATAGATTTAGCAAAAAACAGATAACTTTGTTTAGGGTCGCACGTGATTACCAGTCCGACAAAGTGAGTTGTTCAAATTTACTTCTCGTCGGCATGTACAACAATCCTTTGTTAATTGACAAATCAAAATTTTAGCTAGTTTCTTCCACTTCGGCATTTCCTATTTCCGACAAGGATGTGAGTGGTTAGTCAGCATTAATTGGTAGTTGTTGTCCCTTCAACGTAACTTAATGGGACCACTAAAGCAATTCAAACACTCAACTTTTACACATTACTCCTAACTGCACATTTCATCACATTAGGACAAAATAAACTTGTGTAAGTCTATCTGTCTGTCTTCAATCTATTAGCTAGCTAGATTTCACATTTTCAATAAGATTATGTGGTTTCGTGAGTTCTCCGGATTCAATTTATAGTTTGTTCAGGGTAAATTACATATATATGCCTCATGGTTTCCATGTTTTTGTGAAGAAGACCCTATAATTTTTTTTCCTTGGCACTTAAACAACCTTGGGTTTTATTCCATTACCATAGGGTATTCCAACATTAATTTAAAAATGACAAAAATACCCTAATTTAAAAGGTATTTTTGTTATTTTGTTGCCTGACATTAATTTTATAACATCCTAATGAG